>NW_018404202.1:664184-669320 GCF_002113885.1 Mizuhopecten yessoensis
CGAAACCATTGTTTTATTACCAAATACATATTAGTATTAATACTGCATCGTCTTCAGTTATTTCCTCAAATAAACAACACTGAGTCGCGGTCATCGAAACGTTTGAGCGGGGCTCTCGATGGGGGATTTCTGCGCATCTAATTCGCACCGGGTAACAGTTCGCTCTGACAAAAAGCCAGAAACAGTATAGAATTGTTTCATGGCTATTTGGGGAACAGTCAAAACTATCATCCCGAGGTAGGGGGAAGCCCTGAGGAACTGTTTGACCGAGGCCGCTAGGCCAACAGTTTTGACTGTTTCACCCCTACAGCCGAAATTGGACAAAAAGCCAGAACAGTAGCAAATTAATAATTATAATTTATAGAGACTATTGGGTAATATGACTAATGACTAATGATAATTTATAGAGACTATTGGGTAATATGACTAATGACTAATGATAATTTATAGAGACTATTGGGTAATATTTTGGTATCTCAACAATACAAGTAACTTTACTGGTATATTGTTGCATAAGTTAATAGAATTTATTTTTAATTTTGGAAAATGAACCTCCATTGGCCGTCTTTTTCAAAACAATAAAACTCAACATATGCTAGATTTAAAAAAATATATATCATAGAACATGGTCAAAATTATACAAACTTGGGAAGTTATATGTTAAAATATATCAAATCTCATAGTTTTATGAAAGGTGAGAAAATGGAACAGCACACATATTGCAGTTAGTTAAAGGAATATGTATCAAATCAATTTCGATCTCGGCAAACGGACCCCAATCTACATCAGCTTTAAACGGCGCTTTATACGGAATGAATCACTGATTGTTATAACTTTTTAATCATGAACCTTGAAGCCTAATCTTAGTTGTGTGGTTGGTTATAGGCATTATAATGAAAAAAACCTTGCCAAAAGTCAGGTTTTTAAACTCAAGCCAAAATCGAAAAAAAAAATGTAAAATATTTAACTAGCCTTATGGAGCTTATACCTCGGAAAGTTTAAAGCAGGGTTACTGCCACTGATAAAGAGATACCTATTCACACTTTATTTAAGGTCTGACGATAGCACTATAATAAACCTCTAGCATATAATTAACATAGGTAAGCATATATCATGCATTATACTGACGAGCACAACAAAGACAGTGTTGTCTAGTGCCTGTGGCGAGATGAGGTCGTGCGGTACACATAAATACTTGTTACAGTTACCTCTCCAAAACAAACTACACTAGTACCTCATGGCCACCTACCACTACTTGACGGGGAGCACGTGCAATGTATTTATGACGTCACGAAATCCGATTCTGCTTCTGAAATCTGATCCTGACGAAATGACTACCGCGCATACTTAGATGCGCATCCCTGTTCCTATCTTGTGTATTGGGCAAACGTATATCAAATTGAAAACAGCTGAAAGCTAAGGTTTTCCATCCCACAGTGTGATAATTATCGGTAGCACAAGAGCTTATAGTGCCGCGCAGGGAATCCATCCTTTCCTGATTGTTTGGTGGAACTGTTCACGGTAGTACTGAGGATACTAGGTGGGATACTCAGTATACCTTTGTACGAGACCCCCTCTAGGTGCCTAGCACATTGCGAGCTTTGGCAGATGTAGATCAGGACACGTCTATCTATTTGCCCTACACAGGTCGTGTGCATTTTGTAACAACGTAGTTTCTGTTGGAACGAAGGAAAGTGCGTTGTTGCGGGTCGGATTTACATATCTACCTGTACGGTTGTCATTTTGAGAGGAGGACATTCATAAACTAACGTGTATAGTTTTTGTTTTGTGTGAACAGTTTGTTGTTGTTCAACGACCTTGGGATTGAAGGTGCTGTACGTCGTCCGAAGGTTAGGGACTCGATAGGTAAGATCACCGTGTGGTTTCCCGTTCGTACAACAGTATCCCACTGGTCAATGTTTCCCGTTCGTACCACAGTATCCCACTGGTCAATGTTTCCCGTTCGTACCACAGTATCCCACTGGTCAATGTTTCCCGTTCGTACATGTAACACGTACAGTTCTGTGTTTACAGTTTAAGGACATTTGTTGGTAACTTCTGTATATGAATTTTAGCTTCTGATATTTTGCTGAGTATTCTGGAATAGGTTCATGATTCAATCACGTGATATTATCGGCCAATGGATATCACAGAAAAGTTTATATTGCGTAGCAACTAGCATCGATAGATACTGTGTAACAATATGTGGATTGTATAATCTTGCTGTTGTATATTATATAACACGTCTGCATGAAGTCTGCAGCTATAAGTTAATTAATACTGTCTTATGCTGCGAGACTACCATTATGCAGTGGTATTGACGATGTATAATGTTTGAGAATGTATGGTGAAAGTGATGGATTACTCGATCAGGTTTACAACCGTCTCCGTGTCACGTATAAATTGAATGATGGACATCTGATATACTACACATGAACTACTAACCGGTCAGCTTCAGTACCAGACACTTATATATTACCGGCTAGATAATCACCAAAAAAAGGAAGAAAATTAATAAAAACTTACGTATTTGACATGTGAACCCCCTCATCAGATGACAGGTGTACCCCCTCATCAAATGACATGTTTACTCCCTCATCAAATGACATGTGTACCCCCTCATCAAATGATATGTGTACCCCCTCATCAAATGACATGTGTACCCCCTCATCAGATGACAGGTGTACCCCCTCATCAGATGACATGTTTACTCCCTCATCAGATGACAGGTGTACCCCCTCATCAAATGACATGTTTACCCCCTCATCAAATGACATGTGTACCCCCTCATCAAATGATATGTGTACCCCCTCATCAAATGACATGTGTACCCCCTCATCAGATGACAGGTGTACCCCCTCATCAGATGACATGTTTACTCCCTCATCAGATGACAGGTGTACCCCCTCATCAAATGACATGTTTACCCCCTCATCAAATGACATGTGTACCCCCTCATCAAATGATATGTGTACCCCCTCATCAAATGACATGTGTACCCCCTCATCAGATGACAGGTGTACCCCCTCATCAGATGACATGTTTACTCCCTCATCAGATGACAGGTGTACCCCCTCATCAAATGACATGTTTACTCCCTCATCAAATGACATGTGTACCCCCTCATCAAATGATATGTGTACCCCCTCATCAAATGACATGTGTACCCCCTCATCAGATGACAGGTGTACCCCCTCATCAGATGACATGTTTACTCCCTCATCAGATGACAGGTGTACCCCCTCATCAAATGACATGTTTACTCCCTCATCAAATGACATGTGTACCCCCTCATCAAATGATATGTGTACCCCCTCATCAAATGACATGTGTACCCCCTCATCAGATGACAGGTGTACCCCCTCATCAGATGACATGTTTACTCCCTCATCAGATGACAGGTGTACCCCCTCATCAAATGACATGTTTACTCCCTCATCAAATGACATGTGTACCCCCTCATCAAATGATATGTGTACCCCCTCATCAAATGACATGTGTACCCCCTCATCAGATGACAGGTGTACCCCCTCATCAGATGACATGTTTACCCCCTCATCAGATGACAGGTGTACCCCCTCATCAGATGACATGTTTACCCCCTCATCAGATGACAGGTGTACCCCCTCATCAGATGACATGTTTACCCCCTCATCAGATGACATGTGTACCCCCTCATCAGATGACATGTGTACCCCCTCATCAGATGATATGTGTACCCCCTCATCAGATGAAATGTTTACCCCCTCATCAGATGACATGTGTACCCCCTCATCAGATGACATGTTTACCCCCTCATCAGCTGACTGGTGTACCCCCTCATCAGATGACATGTTTACCCCCTCATCAGATGACAAGTGTACCCCCTCATCAGATGACATGTGTACCCCCTCATCAGATGATATGTGTACCCCCTCATCAGATGAAATGTTTACCCTCTCATCAGATGACATGTGTACCCCCTCATCAGATGATATGTGTACCCCCTCATCAGATGACATGTTTACCCCCTCATCAGATGACATGTTTACCCCCTCTTCACATGACATGTGTGCCCCCTTATCAGACGACATGTGAACCCCTCATCAGATATGACGTGTACCCCCATAGCACATCACATATTACCCCTCTTCATGTGAGATGTGTACCGCACTGGTCATATGATGTGAACTTGTACATAACGTGTGCCCTTGTAATGACTTTTACGTTGTGTGTTTTAAGCGGTAGTCATGTTTGGGATTGATGAAGCTCATCGTCAATCCAAGATGGTGACCTCCCCATAATGGCAGATGGTTATTTGTTTGTTTGTTTGTGTGGTTGTACGTCCGCTTCACTACGGAGAAGTTGGGTTATCCAGCAGACGAACGTGCGATAGGCTTTTATAAGGGGGAAAGATTAAACATTAGTCACTTAAGGAACAGGACAAAGTCGTCATTTTGTATGTTATAATAAACTTGCATGTTTCTTCAGTAGAGGAAAAATGTCATTTTGGAGGTTAAAGGTCAAGCGCAGCTGCTTTCTCTTTTAAGCGTTTATTTGAACCTGAAATCATAAAACGTTCTAATGAATATGATTATCACACGTAACTTGTACGTATATAGAGAGGTGAAGAAGCCGAGTACACACGGTATGTACTGGTCTGGTAGGTACACACGGTATGTACGGGTCTAGTATGTACACACGGTATGTACTGGTCTGGTGAGTACACACGGTGTGTACTGGTCTGGTGAGTACACACGGTATGTACAGGTCTTGTAGGTACACACGGTATGTACTTATCTGGTAAGTACACACGATATGTACTGGTCTGGAAGGTACACACAGTATGAACTGGTCTGATAGGTACACACAGTATGAACTGGTCTGATAGGTACACACGGTATGTACTGGTCTGGTAGGTACACACGGTATGTACTGGTCTGGTAAGTACACACGGTATGTACTGGTTTGGTAGGTACACACAGTATGTACTGGTCTGGTAGGTACACACAGTATGAACTGGTCTGATAGGTACACACGGTATGTACTGGTCTGGTAGGTACACACGGTATGTACTGGTCTGGTAAGTACACACGGTATGTACTGGTTTGGTAGGTACACACAGTATGTACTGGTCTGGTAGGTACACACAGTATG
>NW_018404202.1:672679-683303 GCF_002113885.1 Mizuhopecten yessoensis
GTAGGTACACACGGTATGTACAGGTCTGGTAGGTACACACGGTATGTATACTGTACTGGTCTGGTAGGTACACACCGTATGTACTGATCTGGTAGCGAGTAAATGAACCAGAGATAATTAAATTAACCATTTGGTTTAGTAACAGACGCGGTCTTATTGTTTAAACAATTTTACTGCACCATTCACGTTATAAGGAATCACACGCAATTTTTTTATTTTTTTATTTAGTACATTGTATAAGACTTTTTTCAATATGATAAGAATCACTGGCCTGCTGTAACTTTGGTAACCACAACTGTTTTTGGTGAGTCCAGTAACTCACTGAAACAACCCCCTGATGTAAATACAAACCATTTATCAAACAATTCGTATACAATACAACCACATTCGTGTAACATCAGGAAGTGACACAACACAAATAACATCGAGCGTATTGATACCACAGGGACCCGATCATTCTTCACATAGAGGAAGATAATGATGTATAGGCATCACGGAAAGAGAGGAGAAAATAAACATTACAAGCTAAAGCAATGTTTGTATGTTCGTTTTGAAGAACGAGTTGTATTACGAGAATGTCGTCTGCTCCAGAGAGGTTCTATAAGAAGTCGGTTAATTACATGTATTCCATTCACACACGACTTTTAAATGCATTTTGTCCGCATTTGCATTCGATGGTAACGCTCACTTCATGATTATAAACAAGGACACCATTCAGTCATGTATATCATGTCTAAGTTAATTAAAATAAATCTAATTACATGCATAGAAGCATGAGCTAAACATGTATAACATCACAGCCATATAGGAACGGAGACGTGCTACCCTCTAACCCGACATCACAGTCATATAGGAACGGAGACCTGCTACCCTCTATCCCTACATCACACACACATAACCTCAGGAACGGAGACCTGCTACCCTCTATCCCCACATCACAGTCATATAGGAACGAAGACCTGCTACCCTCTATCCCTACATCACTCACACTTAACCTCAGGAACGGAGACCTGCTACCCTCTAACCCCACATCACTCACACGTAATCTCAGGGACGGAGACCTGCTACCCTCTAACCCCACATTACAGTCATATAGGAACGGAGACCTGCTACACTCTATCCCTACATCACACACACATAACCACAGGAACGGAGACCTGCTACCCTCTAACCCCACATCACTCACACATAAGCTCAGGAACGGAGACCTGCTACCCTCTAACCCCAGATAACAGTCATATAGGAACGGAGACCTGCTACACTTTATCCCAACATCACAAACACATAACCCCAGGAACGGAGACCTGCTACCCTCTTTCCCCACATCACAGTCATATAGGAACGGAGACCTGCTACCCTCTATCCCAACATCACAAACACATAACCTCAGGAACGGAGACCTGCTACCCTCTAACCCCAGATCACTCACACATAATCTCAGGAACGGAGACCTGCTACCCTCTAACCCCACATCACAGTCATATTGGAACGGAGAATCCCTACATCAAACACACATAGCCTCAGGAACGGAGACCTGCTACCCTCTAACCCCACATCACAGTCATATAGGAACGGAGACCTGCTACACTTTATCCCGACATCATTCACACATAACCTCAGGAACGGAGACCTGCTACCCTCTAACCCCACATCACTCACACATAATCTCAGGAACGGAGACCTGCTACCCTCTATCCCAACATCACACACATAACCTCAGGAACGGAGACCTGCTACCCTCTATCCCCACATCACACACACATAACCTCAGGAACGGAGACTTGCTACCCTCTTTCCCCACATCACACACACATAACCTCAGGAACCGAGACCTGCTACCCTCTAACCCCACATCACAGTCATATAAGAACGGAGACCTGCTACCCTCTATCCCTACATCACAAACACATAGCCTCAGGAACGGAGACCTGCTACCCTCTATCCCGACATCACTCACACATAATCTCAGGAACGGAGACCTGCTACCCTCTAACCCCACATCGCAGTCATATAGGAACGGAAACCTGCTACACTGTATCCCGACATCCCTCACACATAACCTCAGGAACGGAAACCTGCTACCCTCTACCCCCACATCACAGTCATATAGGAACGGAGACCTGCTACCCTCTAACCCCACATCACACACACATAACCTCAGGAACGGAGACTTGCTGCCCTCTTTCCCCACATCACACACACATAACCTCAGGAGCCGTGACCTGCTACCCTCTAACCCCACATCACAGTCATATAGGAACGGAAACCTGCTACACTGTATCCCGACATCACTCACACATAACCTCAGGAACGGAAACCTGCTACCCTCTAACCCCACATCACAGTCATATAGGAGCAGAGACCTGCTACCCTCTAACCCCACATCACACACACATAACCTCAGGAACGGAGACCTGCTACCCTCTATCCCAACATCACACACACATTACCTCAGGAACGGAGACCTGCTACACTCTATCCCAACATCACACACACATAATCTCAGGAACGGAGACCTGCTACCCTCTAACCCCACATCACAGTCATATAGGAACGGAGACCTGCTACCATCTATCCCTACATCACACACACATAGCCTCAGGAACGGAGACCTGCTACCATTCATTAATTTATAATTTTCTACTGAATAATTGAATTGAGTCACACCCTATTTTAAAGAGGAGAATATGAGAAAATGAAAAATGAAAAAAATAATGATAGATGAATAAAAATGGTACGTCTCTGTTCTGGTTTTTGGCTAAAATTAGTCAAACATTTTTGGTGAAATTGTTGTTTTGGTCGTATTCAGAACGAATTCATACAATATCGTCCAATGGCGTGAAACCCCTGACTTCCTTTGGCTGATTTTTTCCGATGGTGACGATCAAATTTTCAAAGTTCAGATGTCAATAGAATATATCGCCATTTTTGTGTTCAACAGGGTTCAATAAATATTCATTTCCACAAATCCATTCTTTTGAAGCGATGCAGGCAACATGTCAGGGCCGAAAAGTACCCCCCCCCCCCCAGTTTTATTTTGTATCAATTCAAGTAGCCATATTGTGAAAATATGAGCAACAAAGTGCTGAGACGACGTAGACAAGCATTTTGTGTGTTATCTTGGTTATGTTTTGAATCACTTAAGTTATTTTTGTTATGCTTAATTTGTGCCGCGCGGATTTCGGGCGGAAACTGCATCAAAGTACTAACCCTTTCATTATAGTAGTAGCCTGCTTCCTCTACCGACGGAATTTACATGTCGACATTGATTCGGTATTCAACAACTTGCTACTATCATAAGTCGACTGCTGACTGACAGACTGATAGCATAGGGTTTCCAAAGATGCAGGTTGGTCAATTAGAGAAACAGGGTTTTTCTTTGTTTGATATGAAGGGGCAGTTTTTTTTATTACGAATACTTGTGTGTCTTGTTGATGTGGTTACCATGTACTCGGATTGTAGATTTCAGAATGTGCCATGTACTCGGATTGTAGATTTCAGAATGTGCCATGAATCGGATTGTAGATTTTAGAATGTGCCATGACTCGGATTGTAGATTTCAGAATGTGCCATGACTCGGATTGTAGATTTCAGAATGTGTCATGACTCAGATTGTAGATTTCAGAATGTGCCATGTACTCGGATTGTAGATTTCAGAATGTGCCATGAATCGGATTGTAGATTTTAGAATGTGCCATGACTCGGATTGTAGATTTCAGAATGTGCCATGACTCGGATTGTAGATTTCAGAATGTGCCATGGCTTGGATTCTAGATTTCAGAATGTGCCATGACTCGGATTCTAGATTTCAGAATGTGCCATGGCTCGGATTCTAGATTTCAGAATGTGCCATTTGATCACGATTCATCTGGCGGGTGTTGTCGTTAAATCAAAATACGCTTAATTCACTAGAACATCTTATCCATCTTGTACTTGGTCAAGGGTCTCGAGGTAAACTTGGCCTTCCTGTGTTCATTGTTAGCTTAAGTCGAGTTTGAATTCGAATTCCCGTTTTGTGACGTTTCGGTATTATTCTCTTTTTCATTTTTCATCAAACAGTGCAATATTTATATACAAAAGGCATTGCTAAACTTGCCGACCACGTACATGAAGCGGGCTAGAGTTATGAATATGATGGTAATTTGTGAGGTTTCTATGGCGTGGACATTAATGCGCGTAGTTCATACTTAGAATCGGATCACACGCAGCGTATAACTGTGAACTTCGATGGTCTTATGACTGAACGAGCAGGCCTAGAGGTTACTGAACCGACAGGTCTGGAGGGTACTGAACCCGCAGATCTAGAGGGTACTGAACCTGCAGATCTAGAGGGTACTGAACCGACAGGTCTGGAGGGTACTGAACCCGCAGATCTAGAGGGTACTGAACCTTCAGATCTAGAGGGTACTTAACCTGCAGATCTAGAGGGTACTGAACCGGCAGGTGTGGTGGGTACTGAACCGGCAGGACTTGAGGGTACTGACATTTCGGTAAATAATGGCCGTATGACTGAACCGGTAGGTATAGAGGGTACTGTCATTTCGGTAAATATTGGCCGTATGACTGAACCGGCAGGACTAGGGGGTACTGAACGGACAGGTCTAGAGGGTACTGAACCGGCAGGTCTAGAGGGTACTGAGCCGGCAGTTCTAGAGAGTACTAAACCGGCAGGTCTAGAGGGTACGGAACTGACAGGTCTAGAGGGTACTGAGCCGGCAGGTGAACCGACAGGTCTAGAGGGTACTGACATTTCGGTCGATGACTTATTAACGCGAAAGACAGTATCGTTAAGAACTGTATTCTTTTTTATTTACTCGTCAGAAAAGCTAAAGTGATTTTGCTCTGATGTTTGGTATTATTTCCTAGTTGGCGATTAGCCTAATTTTGAGTTCACTATTGCGGTAGTGAGGGCTAAACAATAATTATCAGCTGCTTCACGTACATAACCATTCTGTAGCTCCGCCCTAGTAACATGTATGCCAACATAGTTAAAGGCAGATTGCCAAACTCCGTTCAAGTCCGTCATTCCCTTTCAAAAGTGTTCTAGCCGGTAAGCCTACGAGCCTACAGTATGTGTACAGAATATCATGGCCAGTTAGGTGAGGAGTTGTACGTCAAAGTTCCAGGAGATCACTAGCTTGTAGCTAGCTAGCCATGCTCATTTTCTTTCTAAACAATAAAACATTTACAGTTTTATAGATTTTATTTAACAAATCATTTTGATTTGAAATCGTAACCTACATGACATCATCTGTTGTTTTATTTAACAACGTGCGTTATCAGACTGTCCGAAATAACTGTCTAGATCGGCCGATCAGGAATGTCTACCACTTTTATTACAAGCGCTAAGTTACAAGGATCAAACATATCCAACTTTGTATCTGTACTGGAACATCAACTGTAAGCTACAATTACATTAGGTGTTGGAAACTCCTCCGTAAATTCTGTTTCATTTTTAGGTCACCTGAGCTTTGCTTAAGTGACCTATTCTAATCGCTTTCCGTCCGTCGTTGTCCGTCGTACGTCGTGCGTAAACTTTTTACATTTTCAAATTCTTCTCCAGAACGAGTGGATGGATTTTTTTCAAACTTGGTCAGAATCATCCTTGGTAGACGAGGCTACGAAATTGTAAAATTGGGATTCTTACCCAAACCCCTGGGGCCAGGGCAGGGCCCCAAAGGGAAAATTAACCAATATTTCAAAAATCTTCTTCTCCAGACTCAGAGGTACTACAGTCTTTTTCTCTGCATGGAAAGAAAGATCATCAGGGGCTTTATTTAAATTGTAAATTTCAGGACCCCTGAGCTATCCGTTCTCCCTTGGGGAAGGGGTAAAGTTAACTATAAAATATATATGGAAATAACACTTTTGGGTATACAAATGTATCTTATCCATTTTCAGCAGAAAATTACTCAAACTTAATTAGAATCATCTTTGGTGAATGAGGGTATTACATTGTAAAATTGGGATCCCTGCCCTATCCCCAGGGGCTAGGGCTGGGCCCCAAAGGGAAAAGTTATCAATATTTTCAAATTCTTATCCATTGATGACATGACAAGTTTTGTATTTCACTTAGTTTACATGCTGATTTCCACATCACATTTAAACAATAAAATAAAGCTACCAGTACCTATGATATAACCCAGGTGACCGCTAAGGCCCTTGGGCCTCTTGTTATATAAGAAATCATTGAACACGTATCAGTGTTGGTCACGGATCGCGAGGGAACCCACCATTCCGTACTGTACCCCTGTACTAGCACGAGTACACAATCTTAATACGAGTACTAGAAGGACGAAACGGTTGTGTGGTGCAATGTTATTCATTTTTGGCATATTTTATCTACTGTCATATTGTATATATTGTCATATTGTTATATTGTTTATACTGTATTGTCATTTTAAAGGTCCAATCGCTTGTGTGTGTCTTACATACATCTCTCAAAATACAGGCTGGGCTGCTTCTGTCCTTTAGAAAGGTAGCAAGGCATGTTAATGCCTGTCTCATAGAAAACGTGTAATAGTCACGGTCTTTGTAGACAAGACAAGCATCCAGTAAATGGTATATCATTTAATGAGAGAGATATGTGACGTTTTTGTAATGTAAATATATAAATACTTTGAACAGTTTTCCAAACTGTAAGTAATGTAATGGCGAGGTTAACAAACGCATTACGTCCAACCAATTACCGAAACAGCCGCTGACAGGCGTTCAGCACGCATGCTCCCCTCTCCACACATGCCGAGCGCATATGTACAAATATTGTTACTTTCACGTCCAGCTAGGTAACAAAGGCTAAGATATACAGGATCATGTTGTGACAGTTTTTTGAAAGTAATAAAACCGTTTTAATCTTTTAAGATCTCGGGGGAAAAAAACATCTGCAAAAGGTATTTTGTTTTAGTCACGCAATAGTTGAAACGTAATCATGTCAACTGATATGTTATAGTCTACAAAAAGGCGTGACGACATGTTATAGTCTACAAAAAGGCGTGACGACATGTTATAGTCTACAAAAAGGCGTGACGACATGTTATAGTCTACAAAAAGGCGTGACGACATGTTATAGTCTACAAAAAGGCGTGACGACATGTTATAGTCTACAAAAAGGCGTGACGACATGTTATAGTCTACAAAAAGGCGTGACGACATGTTATAGTCTACAAAAAGGCGTGACGACATGTTATAGTCTACAAAAAGGCGTGACGACATGTTATAGTCTACAAAAAGGCGTGACGACATGTTATAGTCTACAAAAAGGCGTGACGACATGTTATAGTCTACAAAAAGGCGTGACGACATGGTATAGTCTATAAAAAGGCGTGACGACATGTTATAGTCTGTAAAAAGGCGTGACGATATGTTATAGTCTGTAAAAAGGCGTGACGACATGTTATAGTCTATAAAAAGGCGTGACGACATGTTATAGTCTGTAAAAAGGCGTGACGACATGTTATAGTCTATAAAAAGGCGTGACGATATGACAGCAAGGGTAATTACGGTAAATATGGATGCACTGCATACAGAACACCGAATGATATAGTTAAGATCATTATCAGTATATGACATTACATGTACCGTTTACCGTTACGTACGCCTTATGTACGTTAACTTATACAATGTACTTGTGGAACCGTTAGCCTCATGCAGGACCGCGTCAACACCGCACACATTGTACTTGTGGAACCGTTAGCCTCATGCAGGACCGCGTCAACACCGCATCAACATGACTTGTTTGACAGTTGGTCGTACACAAACTTATTACGTAAACTACTGTGATCACTTCAAAAGGCTGATGTGATTAATATGAACTTAGATAAATTTTCATTTTAGATTAAAATAGTCTAGACAAGAGGGGAAATGGCATTTGTTTATTAACGTTGGAGAATGGTGTCAACCACAGGAACACGACAGAAATGGTGTCAACCACAGGAACACGACAGAAATGGTATCAAACACATGAACACGACAGAATGAAAAGGCCACGTTTCCTATTCCTTTGTGACTGTTAACAAGCGTTGCCCTAAGTAACATATGTGTACTTTTGAAAATAAATAGTACAGACATATCAGACATAGACCGTCGAGGTCGACAGTCGCCAGTAGCTACCAGCTCATCAGTAGTGAACTAATTGTCTGTGATCCGTCTCAGAGGACACACGGCCTCGACGTTCTGCTGACAGGAGCAGACACATGCATTTGTTTTCCTACATGTGCTCCCCCTTCCATGTTGAAGTCTGTGTTAGGTATGCGGTGTCTGCTCCTATATACCTGTCTGCCTGTCTGTCTTTATTACAAAAAACTAATAAGTGTATGTTCTTATATTTTTTTAGAAATAAGAGTAATATTATATATGTTACGCACTCTTGGATATATGAAATAGTCACTCCACTCGGAAATAAAACATCATCTGACACTGCCTAGCACTGGGCAGTTGTAATCCTGTTTTTTTCAGTGTTTACACCGATACAACTAACCACACAATCCTAGTCCTATGGTCGGTTATACCACAAACACTGTGACGTCAGTTGCTGCTTGGATCCTCCTCGCCAAGAAATATGTAAATAAGGAGGTCTGGAATCATTTAAGTGAAAGGTAATGGCGAGCCGTCCAGAAGTACTTGCCAAGTGCAGTAAGTTCTTTGATTCCTGATGTCAGTTTATTTTCAAAGGTCCAAGGTCTTACGAGGAGGAAGTTATAGCTAAAACATGGTCTGCATACTGTCATCACGAGGTGACTAGCCAGCCATCTGGTCCTCATATAGATACCTGACAGGTAGGGTACTGACAGGTAGGTAACTGACAGGTAGATAACTGACAGGTAGGGTACTGACAGGTAGGGTAAGGACAGATAGGTTACTGACAGGTAGATAACTGGCAGGTAGGGTACTAACAGGTAGAGCACTAACAGGTAGGGTACTGTCAGGTAGATAACTGACAGGTAGGGTACTAACATGTAGATAACTGACAGATAGGGTACTAACAGGTAGATAACTGACAGGTAGGGTACTAACAGGTTGGGTACTGACAGGTAGGGTACTAACATGTAGGGTACTGACAGGTAGTACCCTGACAGGTAGGGTACTAACAGGTAGGGTACTAACAGGTAGGGCACTAACAGGTAGGATACTGACAGGTAGGGTACTAACATGTAGATAACTGACAGATAGGGTACTAACAGGTAGGGTACTAACAGGTAGGGCACTAACAGGTAGGATACTAACAGGTAGGGTACTAACAGGTAGGATACTAACAGGTAGGGTACTAACAGGTAGATAACTGACAGGTAGGGTACTGACAGATAACTAACATGTAGATAACTGGCTGGTAGGGTACTAACAGTTAGGGTACTAACAGGTAGGGTACTGACAGGTAGGGTACTAACAGGTAGGGTACTGACAGGTAGGGTACTAACAGGTAGGGTACTGTCAGGTAGGGTACTAACAGGTAGATAACTGACAGGTAGGGTACTAACAGATAACTAACATGTAGATAACTGGCAGGTAGGGTATTAACAGGTAGGGTACTGACAGGTAGGGTACTGACAGGTAGGGTACTAACATGTAGATAACTGACAGATAGGGTACTAACAGGTAAATAACTGACAGGTAGGATACTAACAGGTAGGGCACTTACACGTAGATAACTGACAGGTAGGGTATAAACAGGTAGGGTACTATCAGATAGGGTACCAACAGGTAGGGTATTAACAGGTAGGGTACTGACAGATAGGTAACTGACAGGTAGATACCTGCCAGGAAGTTACTGACAGGTAGGGTACTAACATATAGATAACTGACAGATAGGGTATTAACAGGGAGGGTACTAACAGGTAGGGGACTGACAGGTAGGGGACTAACATGTAGATAACTGGCAGGTAGGGTACTAACAGGTAGACAACTAACAGGTAGATAACTGGCAGGTAGGGCACTAACATGTAGATAACTGGCAGGTAGGGCACTAACATGCAGATAACTGACAGATAGGGTACTAACAGGAAGATAACTGACAGGTAGGGCACTAACATGTAGAGAACTGGGAGGTAGTGTCCTGACAGATAACTAACATGTAGGTAACTGGCAGGTAGGGTACTAACAGGAATATAACTGACAGGGAGGGTACTGACAGGGAGGGTACTATCAGGTAGGCTACTGACAGGTAGATAACTGACAGATAGGGTACTAACAGGTAGATAACTGACAGGTAGGATACTAACAGGTAGGGCACTAACACGTAGATAACTGACAGGTAGGGTATTAACAGGTAGGGTACTATCAGGTAGGGTACCAACAGGTAGGGTATTAACAGGTTGGGTACTGACAGCTAGGGTACTAACAGGTAGGGTAATATCAGGTAGGGTACTAACAGGTAGGGTACTAACAGGTAGGGTACTTACAGGTAGGGTACTGACAGGTAGGGTACTAACAGGTAGATAACTAACAGGTAGATAACTGACAGGTAGGGTACTAACAGGAATATAACTGACAGGTAGGGTACTATCAGGTAGGGTACTGACAGGTAGATAACTGACAGGTAGTTACCGACAGGTAGGGTACTAACAGGTAGATAACTGACAGGAGGGGTACTAACAGGTAGATAACTGACAGGTAGGGTACTGACAGGTAG
>NW_018404202.1:698849-707702 GCF_002113885.1 Mizuhopecten yessoensis
GGGTACTGACAGGTAGGTTACTGACAGGTAGATAACTGACAGGTAGGGTACTAACAGGTAGATAACTGACAGGTGTGGTACTTACATGTAGATAACTGACAGGTGTGGTACTGACAGCTATATTACTGACAGGTAGGGTATTGTCAGGTAGATAACTGACAGGTGTGGTACTTACATGTAGATAACTGACAGGTGTGGTACTGACATGTAGATAACTGACAGGTAGGGTACTGACAGGTAGATAACTGACAGGTAGGGTACCGACAACCTTTACTTGTGTTCAAAGTCACAGTGGTCAAATATTTCAAAACCTCCTCGGAATCTTCCCCTTAACTCGGTCGTAACACGGAAACATTATAGCCCTCCCTATAACCATAAACGATCGCTAGGCTTAAAGAGACACATTCCTTTTAGCTACCAGGATTGAGTCAGGGATCCAGCTCCATCCCTGGGGGTTTATTGTTTAGTTCAAAACATAGAGCAGTTCAGATCACCACCGTATGAAGATATGACATTTATCATGCTACTAGGGTTAGACCTAAGGTCGAGCCTCACCCTTTGGTATTGGAAGGAGTTGAGATCCTTACCCTTTAACCATATATCAAATTGGTGGGTATAGAGACACAAATCTATTCATATACTTCGTCACTGTCCCTAGGGTTTAAGTCATGTACTCCGTGTCATCACTGTCCCTCAGGTTTAAGTCGTGTACTCCGTGTCATCTCTGTCCCTAAGGTTTAAGTCATGTACTCCGTGTCATCACTGTCCCTAGGGTTTAAGTCATGTACTCCGTGTCATCTCTGTCCCTAGGGTTTAAGTCATGTACTCCGTGTCATCACTGTCCCTAGGGTTTAAGTCATGTACTCCGTGTCATCACTGTCCCTAGGGTTTAAGTCATGTACTCCGTGTCATCACTGTCCCTAGGGTTTAAGTCATGTACTCCGTGTCATCACTGTCCCTAGGGTTTAAGTCATGTACTCCGTGTCATCACTGTCCCTAGGGTTTAAGTCATGTACTCCGTGTCATCACTGTCCCTAGGGTTTAAGTCATGTACTCCGTGTCATCACTGTCCCTAGGGTTTAAGTCATGTACTCCGTGTCATCACTGTCCCTAGGGTTTAAGTCATGTACTCCGTGTCATCACTGTCCCTAGGGTTTAAGTCATGTACTCCGTGTCATCACTGTCCCTAGGGTTTAAGTCATGTACTCCGTGTCATCACTGTCCCTAGGGTTTAAGTCATGTACTCCGTGTCATCACTGTCCCTAGGGTTTAAGTCATGTACTCCGTGTCATCACTGTCCCTAGGGTTTAAGTCATGTACTCCGTGTCATCACTGTCCCTAGGGTTTAAGTCATGTACTCCGTGTCATCACTGTCCCTAGGGTTTAAGTCATGTACTCCGTGTCATCACTGTCCCTAGGGTTTAAGTCATGTACTCCGTGTCATCACTGTCCCTAGGGTTTAAGTCATGTACTCCGTGTCATCACTGTCCCTAGGGTTTAAGTCATGTACTCCGTGTCATCACTGTCCCTAGGGTTTAAGTCATGTACTCCGTGTCATCACTGTCCCTAGGGTTTAAGTCATGTACTCCGTGTCATCTCTGTCCCTAGGGTTTAAGTCATGTACTCCGTGTCATCACTGTCCCTAGGGTTTAAGTCCTTGCTACAGCTTGTATTTTTGCACTTTTTGATTATAGTGAACAATAGTCAACAGGTTTTAAATTAAAAAAGAAAATTCCAGGTGAGCTACCCAGACCCTTGGGCCTCTTGTTCTATAAAAACCATGTATTCCAGATTCTTTATTGAAAAGTAATTAAGATGAAATGAAAAGAGAATGGAAAATCAACAAAGAGTTGCATGGGTGAAACTACAATAGGGCAAGACGAACATGGGTGAGAACTACAATAGAGCAAGACGAACATGGGTGAGAACTACAATAGGGCAAGACAAACATGGATGAGAACTGCAATAGGGCAAGCCGAACATGGGTGAGAACTACAATAGGGCTAGACGAACATGGGTGAGAACTATAATAGGACAAGACGAACATGGGTGAGAACTACAATAGGGCAAGACGAACATGGGTGAGAACTACAATAAGACAAGACGAACATGGGTGAGAACTACAATATGGCTAGACGAACATGGGGGAGAACTACAATAGGACAAGACGAACATGGGGGAGAACTACAATAGGGCAAGACGAACATGGGTGAGAACTACAATAGAGCAAGACGAACATGGGTGAGAACTACAATAGAGCAAGACGAACATGGGTGAGAACTACAATAGAGCAAGACGAACATGGGTGAGAACTACAATAGGGCAAAACGAACATGGGTGATAACTACAATAGGACAAGGCGAACATGGGCGAGAACTACAATAGGGCTAGACGAACATGGGGGAGAACTATAATAGGACAAGACGAACATGGGTGAGAACTCCAATAGGGCAAGCCGAACATGGGTGAGAACTACAATAGGGCCAGACGAACATGGGTGAGAACTATAATAGGACAACACGAACATGGGTGAGAACTACAATAGGGCAAGACAAACATGGGTGAGAACTGCAATAGAGCAAGCCGAACATGGGTGAGAACTACAATAGGGCCAGACGAACATGGGTGAGAACTATAATAGGACAACACGAACATGGGTGAGAACTACAATAGGGCTAGCCGAACATGGGTGAGAACTATAATAGGACAAGACGACCATGGGTGAGAACTACAATAGGGCAAGACGAACATGGTTGAGATCTACAATAGGACAAGGCGAACATGGGTGAGAACAACAATAGGGCTAGACGAACATGGGTGAGAACTATAATAGGACAACACGAACATGGGTGAGAACTACAATAGGGCTAGCCGAACATGGGTGAGAACTATAATAGGACAAGACGAACATGGGTGAGAACTGCAATAGGGCAAGACGAACATGGGTGAGAACTACAATAGAGCAAGACGAACATGGGGGAGAACTACAATAGGGCAAGACGAACATGGGTGAGAACTACAATAGGGCAAAACGAACATGGGTGAGAACTACAATAGGACAAGACGAACATGGGTGATAACTACAATAGGACAAGGCGAACATGGGTGAGAACTACAATAGGGCTAGGCGAACATTGGTGAGAACTACAATAGGACAAGACAAACATTGGTGAGAACTACAATAGGGCTAGGCGAACATGGGTGAGTACAATAGGGCAAGGCGAACATTGGTGAGAACTACAATTGGACAAGACAAACATTGTTGAGAACTACAATAGGACAAGGCGAACATTGGTGAGAACTTCAATAGGGCTAGACGAACATGGGTGAGAAGTACAATAGGGCAAGGCGAAGATTGGTGAGAACTACAATAGGGCTAGACAAACATGGATGAGAACTACAATAGGACGAACATTTGAAACCTCGACCCTTCAATTGAGTGACTGTCGTTTTTACCAACTGAGCCACCTCGTCAACGGTTAATGTAACTCATTGAACAAGTCGCACTACAATTAAATATATATAAAGAACACAAAATTAATATTGATGGCATGGCCAGAACGAGTAGAGCTTTGTAAGTGGCGCTTATACCAACACATACTTATAGTACAATCAGGCGTGTCGACTAAAGTGAGCGAGGGTTATATAAGCAAGACTGATGGATGATATTATAATAACTATCAACTAAGAGATTATTCAGAAACGAGGCTGACTCACAGACTGCTATCAGTCGTAGTGGGGCTGATTGACGGATGAGATGACAGCCCCGTTAACCGATACATCAGCGCGGTCATCTGCTGTCTCTTATTCCAGACAATATAATTTGATATGATTTCTATGAAAAAAATGTTTTGGGTTATTTAAGCTCGCTGGTCACTATATACATAAACGGCTTCTTTTACCGAGCCGTACAGCCTAGAGTCATAGTATATGGTGCGTGCTATTTGCTTAGGTAGGTAGCTATTACTATTAGTAAACTAATAACTTTTAATTACTTTCAAGGTCAGAGGGAAAGATGGGAAGGGGACGTGTTATGAACTTCAAACGACTTCCTCTACATAGCCATTGACAGAGTCATTATTAGCTCACTTGCCCTTACGCCATAGTGCGGCGTCCGTCCGTCAGTCCGGCGTAAACATTTTACTTTAAACAACTTCTTCCCAGTAACCAAAAGGCCTAGCATGATACTATTTGAACCAGTAGCATGCTGGAATCAGAGGCTACCAAGTTTATTCGAATGAATGACCTTCATCTATTTTCAAGGTCACAGGGGTCAAATATGTTAAAATCTTTTCACGGCTTCTTTTGAATAACCAAGAGGAATAGGGTGATGATATTTGGCCAGGAACATGCTTGAATGAAGGGCTACCAAGTTTGTTCAAATGAATGACCTTTACTTTTATTCAAGGTCAAAAGGTTCAAATATGTTTAAAACCTTTAAACAAAATCTTTTGAATAACCAAGAGGCCTAGGGTGATGATATTTAGCCTGTAACATAGTGGGATGAAGGGTTACCAAGTTTGTTGAAATGAATGCCCTTGCCTTATATTCAAGGTCACAGGAATCAAATATGTTTAAAACCTTTTAACAACTTCTTGTGAATAGATAAGAGGCATAGGGTGATGATATTTGTCAAGTAACATGCTGGAATGAATGGCTACAAAGTTTGTTCAAAGGAATGACCTTGACATATATCATAGGTCACAGGGACCAAATATGTTTAAAACCTTAAAACAATTTCTTCTGAATAACCAAGAGGCCTATTTAGAAAAGGCCTATTCTGGAAAACATTTATAGTCTGCTGCTATAGTTCGGCTTTCATGCCAAGGACGGCTTATTTTTAAACTCTGTGTATACGTCACACATCACAGAAACTGTGACGTGTACGTGTGGTGTGTGTCCGTCATGTGTATTGCTGTCTGATTTCCATGGATATCTATATTATATTTGTTTTTAACTGGTTCCCGCTGTAGTTACATCTTATGTTATTCTGGAGTTTTCTTGTTCCTTATTTTATATTTCTTTATTTCTTACTAATATGTTTACCCTTTTGTTTTTATGTTATATATTTTACTATGATGAACTTCTGTGATATTATTTATCTCAGCTGGCCTGAAAGGGTCAATTTAGCTTACACTGTTTGGCGGCGTTCGGGATTATTCTGTTCGTCCGTCCGTCTGGCTTAAACTTGTGACATTTTCTGAATATCCAAGAGGCCAAGGATGATGATATTTGGCCAGTTGCATGCTTGAATGATATTATATTTCGTCAAACAAATGACTTCCATCTATATTCAAGGTCACATGGGTCAAATGTGTTGAAAAAACTTTAAACGAATGAGTGATATATTTGGCGAGTAGCTCACCGCGGTGAGGGTTTATAAAGTTGGATCAAATGAAAGATCTCCACCCATATTCAAGGTCACCGAGTAAAATGTGTGGAAAACAATGAAAATACTTCTATACTTCTTCTAAATCTCTAATAGGTCCAGGGTGATGATGTTTGGTCAGTAGCATACTGAAATGAAGGACTATCAACTTTGTTCAAATCAATGACTATCAATCGATATTCAATGTCAAATTGGTAGAGTAGGTTGAAAACCTAAACAATACTCCATCTGAGTCACTGGTTTGATCATGAATACCTTGATCCATATTCAAGGTCACATGTGGCTCATGGGTATAACCTTTGAAAAAACGTTTTCCAATAACCAAAAGGAACAGTGTATTTGGCCAATAGCATGCTGAGATGAAGGGCTTCCAGGATAAATGAATGACCTTGTTCGACTTGCAAGGTGACTATTTAAAGCTTTTTAACAGCTGGGACAGTCTCAATTGTTTAGATTTTCTGAAATTGTGTCCAAACTGTCCTGTGGTTTGATGACCATGTTAATTTGTGTGTCATCAGCATAACAATGATAGCGAAGGCTATGGCGGCGACAAATCTCCCCGACGGTTTGGAGGACACTGAAGGAGTTACAGTGACAAGTGAGAGATATAAAGCGACATGTGAAGGATTCAGAATGACATGTGAAGGATTCAGAATGACATGTGAAGGATTGAAGGCGACTCTAGTGTGGGAAACGGTTGTGTAGCTCAAACATATACAGTTTATTTATACAGTAATACACTATACACACATATGTTTATGTCTACACCTCACTCACACTGCTGATCATTTACAATTAAACTAAGGTATACGTCGAGTTCATGCTCGTTCCCGATACTGTTAGATATTGCGCCAAATGTCTGTTCCATATGAAACTAATATACATATCACAGACGCCAACACCAAATCCGGTACGGTTGACAGTTTCCACCCGGTATCATCTGCTGGCGATGTAGTGTGACAAGCTGTAGCCGCAGCATTATACCAGCTTTCCGTCCCTTTGCCCCCTGCCCCCTGACCCCTACATGTACGTGCTTACTGGCAGTACGCTCTAAATGTGTCTTACCCACAATCACAATGAACGTGAGGCCATGGCTGTCCCTAAGATCTAACCAGACACTGTCAAGTACAATGATAATAATAAACGTGTGCCCACACACACAATGAAATTATATTCTGGTATAACATTACACATAGAAAATACACAATATATAATATTGTCTTTGTGTGCATGCCTATATAAACATACATACGTTTGTCGCAAAAACCAAATAACCTAGATACATGACTTGATGAGCCTAACTAGATTTAGCTGTTAAAGGACGAAAATGTTATAAAACATGACTGCATGCATGGAGACATGCGGTTCTGATGACGAAGATGTAACAACACATGACTGCATGCATGGCGACATGCGGTTCTGATGACTAAGATGTAACAACACATTTTATAAAATCATTTTTAACGCCATTTTTTTTTTTAAAAGGAGATAAAATCCGGCAAAGATTCGCTAGATTGTCCATTTGTCGAACAGCCTAAATTACTTGCATTTTCCTGTGACTGAAGATTTCAAATTTACATATGTAAACATTTTTTTATCAGTTCGTACTAACTTTATGTCATATTTTGAATTTTAACAATCATAAATGAACATTTAAAACATAACAACATTATCTATCATTACGATCATTGATATCATTTGCTAATGACGTCATACCGCGGAGGATTCTCCATTTATTCAAAAATCGAGTAATGAGGCCGCTGTAGGGCAGCCGCCCTGTTGTTTGTTGATATCTGAGAAACAGTTTGAATTTTGTGGTCGAAAAGGAACTAAAAGTTGACATGATGTTTGTTGTCGACTTTATTGTGAATGTCGGAAAGACAGATTCTCTGATCGTGTGAGCCAAGTGACACTGATGAAAGTGACTATCCTTATGTCACCACTGTAACATTTAGCAATGGCCATCACACCGACGAGATCACTTAATGTAAATTAATATGGAACCTCCCATCAGCATTCGTAGGTCATACTAAAGAACACTGGTACATACGGTACTAGGAGCGTTAAGGGCCATTTCCGGCCTAATCGGGGGTTTACCTTAGTTGTTATATACATAATAGGACATTCAACCACTGGTTTAGGAAATATGGCAAAGAAAGACGTAAACCCACATTTTCATAATAAAATTCGCGAATGTCGTCTGCTGTGCGCTATTTGGTTGCAAATTTGCAATTTTGAAGCAAATTAATTAAACACTCTTCAATTTTTTAAAGCATTCGCATGCACCAAATAAATAAATTTATGATATGCTTGAACTTTGTCATATTAGTGTTTATTCGTAGAAAGGACTTATTGTTTGTCACCTGCGGAAGCTTTCATTTCTGCATGCTAACTGACCAAAACCACCATGTTTTGGCAATTTCTGCATAGCAACGCGATTTTGTTGCTATGGTAGGGCATATATACGTGCGCATAGAAAAATGTGCACCAAGAAAGTGAGCCCCAATTTACCAATGTAATGTTTATACATTCAAGTTGGATTTTTTAATTTTTGTATGAGGCCAAAATGACCCAAAATGACCCATAACGCCCAAAGTCTTATCAGCTCGCTGAGGTCACAATAAACTGTCATGCTTTATGTAAGTGTAGTTAAAGTCTACAATGCCCTACCCAGAACACAAAAGAACAATACAGGCAGACATGTTTTGAAATAGTTTATTTCAATTACCATAAAAAAAAACCCAGAATTAATTAGTTGAACCAAATTTATTCCAAGAAAATGTGTCAGCAGACACAACATGCCTCCACATATTCCATGTATATTCCAGGATTTCCTTTTTTAGAATTTTAGAGTGAAACCCATATTTGCATTATTTCTGTTGAGCTCTCTGCTGCCCGAAGGAAAGGAATATTCCTGTTTTTCACAAAGCACTTTGATTTTTTTGGAGATGACACTGAACTCGAACCATGTACCACTGAGCTGACATGCACTAGCTGGCCATTACAGGTACGCTTGTATGATCTAATGGCTGATGATCTATAGCCAGTTTTATCGGCCACTAGCTGGCCATTACAGGTACGCTTGTATGATCTAATGGCTGATGATCTATGGCCAGTGTTTTCGGCCACTAGCTGGCCATTACAGGTACGCTTGTATGATATAATGGCTGATAATCTATGGCCAGTGTTTTCGGCCACTAGCTGGCCATTACAGGTACGCTTGTATGAGCTAATGGCTGATGATCTATGGCCAGTGTTTTTCGGCCACTAGCTGGTCATTACCGGTACGATTGTATGAGCTAATGGCTGATGATCTATGGCCAGTGTTTTTCGGCCACTAGCTGGTCATTACCGGTACGATTGTATGAGCTAATGGCTGATGATCTATGGCCAGTGTTTTCGGCCACTAGCTGGTCATTACCGGTACGATTGTATGATCTAATGGCTGATGATCTATGGCCAGT
>NW_018404202.1:708629-784927 GCF_002113885.1 Mizuhopecten yessoensis
AAAGTCTATATTGCGGTATAAGAGGCTGCTTTATGTAAGTGTAGCCAAAGTCTATATTGCGGTATAAGAGGCTGCCTTATGTAAGTGTAGTTAAAGTCTATATTGCGGTATAAGAGGCTGTTTTATGTAAGTGTAGCTAAAGTCTATATTGCGGTATAAGAGGCTGCTTTATGTAAGTCTAGTTAAAGTCTATATTGCGGTATAAGAGGCTATGTTTAGGGGTTAATATTGTTATATTTCCTCCTAGTTTGGTGTTACATAATTTTACTTTTAACTCTGAAGTTGAAAGATGTAGGCCGTTCGACCTCTTTCATACACAGATTTGCGTATTGATTGCCTGTGTATTACATTAGATTAGAAGTGATAAGTACATACATGTTTTGTGAAATGTATTTCCTGCAATAACAGCTTTGATGATATTGGAAAAATACAGGTAGAAGTGGATGAGCTTCTGTCCATTTTCTGTTTCCTGTTGTGTGATGTCAGAACCCTGAAGATCATTAATCCCGAGAGATGTTCTGTATCAGATTTGGTCTTTGTCCAATAATTTGTTCGATAACGCGAAGCACATTTATAAATAATTTACTTTTTACGGTAATAAGGGTAAGCAGGTGAATTCCTTCAGTTACATAACAAATAACCCTTGTTACAGAGAGTTCGATATCACCATTGGGTTACACGAGGGTTATAGTAGGGGAAGGTCTAAAGGTTACATAACAAATAACACTTGTCACAGAGAGTTCGATATCACCATTGGGTTACACGAGGATTATTGTAAGAGAAGGTCTAAAGGTTACATGAGAAATAACCCTTTACAATTTCCTCTTATTACATTAAAAAATATAACGCTTTTTTAAGTAGATTTGATTCATTTGTATTGCAAAATTTAAATGTTCCTTAAAGAGTGTTCTTTTGGGGAACCGTTCCATTTTGTGTTTAAGTTTTGGTACCGTTTCATTTTTGGGTTCAAGTTTGGATACCGTTCCCTTTTGGGGTTCAAGTTTGGGTACTCTCACGGTAAGGCAAGGATGTGATATGTAATATAGTTGACAGCATTGCACTTTTTTCAGCCATACCTATGGAACATGGAGATTTTTGACAGTGACATTGATGTAAACATTAATCCTATTGGAATAATTCGAATTTACTACTGTAAAATATTTGGATTGGTTAACTGCTTAAAAAGTGCACAGCACGTCAATATTTACATATCATTTCAGTACAACAACAGTGTCTGTGACGGTCAAACGTTCCTATTTATACAGGGATTGTCAATACTCACGCATACTGATATGAATATTTATCGTTTACATACATGCCGACAGGAACATTGAAAAATGGCGTGTTATATGCATGATTACAATCTAAATGTATAGAGTAGCCTCGAGTGATCTATAGTATACTAGTGCCTAATACTTGTCGTATTGAAATATTGGTTCCGTAAATGCGAACAACATTCCTGTAACAACCTAATGTCACCTAAATGTTTACATTTTACGGTGGTTTCACGCCATGAACGTGCTGATTCCAATGCGTTCATAGCCGTATCAACGCAATATATTCTGGTGGTGTTTATAAACGGACTGGCAGCAAAAAATATACATCTGAACTGTTAACAGTATAATTGGATCTGTGTTAGGTACATAAACATATAATAATGATAAGCAATGTAGCGCATGTCTGTTTTATCGACCAAGGACGGAACCAGACGTTATCTGCTAAGTCCTGGTTACAAAGCACTATGGCGATCTTCGTCCTAAAAGTAAGAAGGATTTGCTATGCGAATTTAACGAGAACGTCTGCCTTGGAATTTTGTAAAGAAATTTCTACTTATACTAATTTCTAGCGCATTTCTCATCTAATTTAAAACTAAGGCGAGTCAGACATTCAAGTGATCAAATTAATAAGATTCTCATATTTGCCTGCATGAGGTATCCTTAGCAACTAAAACCGGGAGCAATTTATATTATTCATTACGAAAACAGTTTCTCCTTCGTAGTAAAACGTTTAGTTATTTTCAACAGTTCGTGTGTACTAGTACATGCACGTTTCTATACACCGTGTATGTGTAAGTACAGAGTATACAGTAAAGTGTCTATCCCCCGTGTATGTGTAAGTACAGAGTAAACAGTAAAGTGTCTATGCCCGTGTATGTGTAAGTACAGAGTATACAGTGAAGTGTCTATCCCCCGTGTATGTGTAAGTACAGAGTAAACAGTAAAGTGTATATCCCCCGTGTATGTGTAAGCACAGAGTAAACAGTAAAGTGTCTATGCCCGTGTATGTGTAAGTACAGTGTAAACAGTAAAGTGTCTATCCCCGGTGTATGTGTTAGTACAGAGTAAACAGTAAAGTGACTATCCCCGTGTATTTGTAAGTACAGAGTATACAGTATAGTTTCTATCCCCCGTGTATGTGTAAGGACAGAGTAAACAGTAAAGTGTCTACCCCCCGTGGATGTGTAAGTACTGAGTATTCAGTAAAATGTCTACCCCCCTGTATGTGTAAGTATAGGGGGTACAGTAAAGTATCTATCCCCCGTGTATGTGTAAGTTCAGAGTAAACAGTAAAGTGTCTACCCCCCGTGGATGTGTAAGTACTGAGTATTCAATAAAATGTCTACCCCCGTGTATGGGTAAGTATAGGGGGTACAGTAAAGGGTCTATCCCCGTGTATGTGTAAGAACAGAGTATACAGTTAAGTGTCTATCCCCCGTGTATGCGTAAGTACAGAGTATACAGTAAATTGTCTATCCCCGTGTATGTGTGAGTACAGAGTATACAGTAAAGTATCTATCCCCCGTGTATGTGTAATTACAGAGTATACAGTAAAGTGTCTCTCCCCGTGTATGTGTAAGTACTGAGTATTAAGTAAAATGTCTACCCCCGTGTATGTGTAAGTATAGGGGGTTCAGTAAAGTGTCTATCCCCGTGCATGTGTAAGTACAGAGTAAACAGGTAAGTGTCTATCCCCCGTGTTTGTGTAAGTACAGAGTATACAGGAAAGTGTATATCCCTCGTGTATGTGTAAGTACAGAGGATACAGTAAAGTGTCTACCCCCCGTGGATGTGTAAGTACTGAGTATTCAGTAAAATGTCTTCCCCCGTGTATGTGTAAGTACGGAGTATACAGTAAAGTGTCTAACCCCCGTGTATGTGTAAGTACTGAGTATTCAGTAAAATGTCTACCCCCGTCTATGTGTAAGTATAGGGGGTACCGTAAAGTGTCTATCCCCCGTGTGCGTGTAAGTACAGAGTATACAGAAAAGTGTCTATCCCCCGTGTATCTGTAAGTACAGAGTAAACAGTGAAGTGTCTATCCCCCGTGTATGCGTAAGTACAGAGTAAACAGTAAAGTGACTATCCCCGTGTATTTGTAAGTACAGAGTATACAGTTAAGTGTCTATCCCCCGTGTATATGTAAGTACAGAGTAAACAGTGAAGTGTCTATCCCCCGTGTATGAGTAAGTACAGAGTATACAGTATAGTTTCTATCCCCCGTGTATGTGTACGTACAGAGTATACAGTAAAGTGGCTATCCCGTGTGTACTAGTACATGCACGTTTCTATACACCGTGTATGTGTAAGTACAGAGGATACAGTAAAGTGTCTACCCCCCGTGGATGTGTAAGTACTGAGTATTCAGTAAAACGTCTACCCCCGTGTATGTGTAAGTACGGAGTATACAGTAAAGTGTCTAACCCCCGTGTATGTGTAAGTACGGAGTATACAGTAAAGTGTCTATCTCCCGTGTATGTGTAAGTACAGGGGGTACAGTAAAGTGTCTATCCCCGGTGTATGTGTTAGTACAGAGTAAACAGTAAAGTGTATATCCCCCGTGTATGTGTAAGTCCAGAGTATACAGTAAAGTGTCTATCCCCGTGCATGTGTAAGTACAGAGTAAACACTAAAGTGTCTATCCCCCGTTTACGTGTAAGTACAGAGTATAAAGTAAAGTGGATATCCCCCGTGTACGTTTGAGTACAGAGTCTACAGTAAAGTGTATATCCCTCGTGTACGTGTAAGTACAGAGTCTACAGTAAAGTGTATATGCCTCGTGTATGTGTAAGTACAGAGCATACAGTAAAGTGTCTATCCCCGTGCATGTGTAAGTACAGAGTATACAGAAAAGTGTCTATCCCCCGTGTATGGATAAGTACAAAGGAAACAGTAAAGGGTCTATCCCCCGTGTACGTGTAAGTACAGAGTATAAAGTAAAGTGGATATCCCCCGTGTACGTTTGAGTACAGAGTCTACAGTAAAGTGTATATCCCCCGTGTATGTGTAAGTGCAGAGTATACAGTAAAGTGTCTCTCCCCGTGTATGTGTAAGTACTGAGTATTCAGTAAAATGTCTACCCCCGTGTATGGGTAAGTATAGGGGGTACAGTAAAGGGTATATCCCCCGTGTACGTGTAAGTTCAGAGTATACAGTAAAGTGTATATCCCTCGTGTATGTGTAAGTACAGAGAAAACAGTAAAGTGTCTATCCCCGGTGTATGTGTTAGTACAGAGTAAACAGTAAAGTGACTATCCCCGTGTATGTGAAAGTACAGAGTATACAGTAAGGTGTCTATCCCCCGTGTATGTATAAGTACAGAGTAAACAGTAAAGTGACTATCCCCGTGTATTTGTAAGTACAGAGTATACAGTTAAGTGTCTATCCCCCGTGTATGGGTTAGTACAGAGTATACAGTAAAATGTCTATCCCCCGTGTATGTGTAAGTCCAGAGTATACAGTAAAGTGTATATCCCTCGTGTATGTGTAAGTACAGAGGATACAGTAAAGTGTCTACCCCCCGTGGATGTGTAAGTACTGAGTATTCAGTAAAATGTCTTCCCCCGTGTATGTGTAAGTACGGAGTATACAGTAAAGTGTCTACCCCCCGTGTATGTGTAAGTACTGAGTATTCAGTAAAATGTCTACCCCCGTGTATGTGTAAGTATAGGGTGTACAGTAAAGTGTCTACCCCCCGTGTATGTGTAAGTACAGAGTATAAAGTAAAGTGGATATCCCCCGTGTACGTGTAAGTACAGAGTATACAGTAAAGTGTATATCCCTCGTGTACGTGTGAGTACAGAGTCTACAGTAAAGTGTATATCCCTCGTGTATGTGTAAGTACAGAGTATACAGTAAAGTGTATATCCCCCGTGTACGTGTGAGTACAGGGGAGAACAGCACACACGTGGTAATAATTATTCGTTTAGAAGCCGTACGCTGGAACTATTCCAATTTTAACTTCTGTGCGATAAAGTAGGCTGTTTTCCGTCATTAGCTGGTACGATTTTGAAATTCCAGTGTGACGTTCATCTACAGTAACATTTAAACAAACTGTACATTGGTTTTGGGGATTCCTTTCCGCTTTGAACTTTGTGGAACCCTTGTCTTCTCTGAGGCTCCGTAGATTCTATGTCAAATATAACGGGTACAGTGCTACGCTAAGATACGCTCCTACCCTCGGTACCAGATAAGGTTACATGTATATTCTACCTTTCTTATATGTATATGCTTTCTAATTTAAGAACCTGTTAAAATCTTTCTGTGAATGAATATAAGGTACACGACAATGCGTGTATTGATATAAAACATGAGAATATTAATTAAGCTGTATAGAACTATCTTTACATATGCAAAACATTTAATGTTTCTTGTTCTTAAGAGTGCATGTGAAAATATAAAGTGAATTAAACTGAAGCACATCACCGAAAACAAGAGAACGACATGACGTTAATATTTTGTAGCTTTGAAATAAATCAGGAAAACTCCTACAGATGTTCTTTTCTCTCTGTTACAGGTTATCATGTCATCGTCAAGGGTACACGATCCACTTTTTCATTTCGAGACACATTTCCCGGAGCGTCTTTCCAGGCTTCACTTGAATCCTGAATTCGGCCCTGTATCGCCAAACAGAAAAAACAAACGCTCGCGAACAGCTCGACAAGGAGTGCGGTATAAAACTCAGCCAGTCACGTTTGACGAAATCACAGAAGTTGACGAAGAAACTACTCCTAACACGGAACCTGAAAATACTCTCGACCAACTCCAAGCTTTTTCAAGGTCGATGGACGGGCTCCTTCCAAAACTCCCAGGGAAAAAGACTAACAACAACAATAATGATGTAACTTCTTCCGGTAAAAGATTTGCCCAATCGACAGTCGCGACACAAACTACGGTAAATGAAAACCGTTTGCAAGGAAATGACATTACGAATTCAAATGATAAAGAAGATAAAGAGAACTGCCCTGAGCCTAAGCTTGATCCGGCTAGTCTTACAGCACTCCCCCCGACTGGTTTACCAACGGGTAAACAGGACGGACGCCGGCAAAAACTGACGGCAAAAGCAAAGCGTCGTCAAATGATGGAGGCCGGAAAAGACGGGACGAAGGAATCGTGAACAACCATAGCTCTAATGGATTTTTCGGTGAAAAGGAGAGTATTTTCTTGTCAATTTTACGCAAAAAATATGGTCTTGTGGTTAATTATATACAAAAGGAAGAATATACGATGTTGTGTTGTTTTATGGATTAACAGAGTCCGGATGTGTCTCACCTCCTCCGTATTACCGCGCGGCTATTTGTATATTGTCCATGTTATTTGTTAAGGAGCGAAGTCTTTTATTTTCGGCATAAAACATGCCATTTACAAAAACAAATCTTTAGATTGATCTGTCCGTTAAACGCTGCTAGATGCTGTATAGAATGTGTAACATGGTATTTAGTAGGCAAAGTTAAGCAGCACTTGTGATCCTAACACATTCACAATGGACAGTGGTCGGGGTACCTAAACAAGCTCTTTGTTCTTTGCAGTAGTTGATTGCACAATAGCGTTCGTGCCATCAGGCGGAACGTCGGCAGTCCAGATACCTTTGTTCTCTAACAGAGAATCCAACCACCTACATTCTAAGTGCGCCATTTATCTTCCTCGGTTTCAGCAAAGTCCAGCTTCTTTCGTTTTTAGGTCACATGAGACAAGTTTCAGTTGACCTATTGCGATCGTCTTGTGTCCGGCGTCGCACGTCGACGGTCCATAAACAATTCACATTTTAAACTTCTTCTCCAAAATAGCAAAACATTTTCAATAAAACTTTGCAGGAAAGCTTCGTGGTGAACGGCAAGCAAAAAATGTGATTGTTTTGCACCTAAACCTCCAGGGGGCTGCGAAGCAGGGCCAAAAGGGGGCAAATAGGCACAAACAAATCAACAATCTTCTCCTGACCCAAATATGCTGGAATCAAATACTCTCCATTAATAAAAGGCTTTTCAGGTGCTTTATCGAATCTGTGTATTCCATTACCCCAGGGGTTAGGGGTGAAGTCTACTATAGTCTATATAAAGAAAAAATCGTTTTAGTATAGTTTGCTTATTTTTCAGTGGGACAGAATTTTAACGGAGGGAGGGGACCCATAACAGGACTAGTTGGTTAAAATCATTTTAATGGATGGAAATGTCCTGAGCTTTATCAACATTGTGAATTTCACTACCTCTAGGTCACCCTTATCTTCTTTGGCAGGGGGTACATTTGACTATATTCTGTTATGTGGTTTTACTATTTCCGTTTTTTCCCTTCTGTAAATTGTCAGTTATACATTTGATATAACATAGATCACTCTCTGACATAATGGTAGCAAAGAAAGCAACACCAAAAAGACATATGTTGATTATATGTCCTATGTCACAACAACAGATAACATTGTACTACAACTCCGTTAAAGCCCATGGACCTCTTTTGGTAATCAATTTAGCCATAGTTATACAAGATTTATTTTTACACTCACGCCACACGTATACGTGCGTAACAAGAGGTCACATAATACATAGTATACATTGATGGACAAAGTAATCATATATTATGACACATGATACAATTTATACAATAACAACCCATTTCAATAATTCTTTTAGCTAACTTATTTTAGATATTAAGTAGCTTCATTACTCTTTGTATAAATTTACTTACTTTTGTTAAGAGTACCGTGTTACAAATTGAGAACATTCCTTTCATTTATTTGATATAAGTTGGGTTGACATAATAATAATTTGGTATATAAAGTTGTCTAAGAGCTACAACAGATACATTAGTACATTGGTATAAGTAGTGGTATTCGTCCCCAACACAGTTATTACATAGGGGACATAACCTTTCCTCGCGTGGGACTCTATTCCATCTTCCTGTTTCTATAGGAAATTTTATATTTGATGTTCTAAATTTACATATTACTTTTCGTTCATTACGATTTAGCTTTAAAAGATATGGTTCAATATTAAACTGAAATTTGAATAAGGAGTAAACTTGCCCTCGCGAGGAGGTTTCAACATCATGAAATCAACTTTGAATGAATTGATCGCATAATCTCTTCTTAATGATATTTTTCAAGCATTGTCTATTAATTGCACATGATATTTGGAAAGTCCATAAATTATTAAATCCAGTATTGTTTAAGATATCTCGTATATACGTTAACCATTTAAAACTTAATACAGAATTCTGGTGCAAATTGTACATTAACTTATACATTACACTAGATAATTTAGATCCACCCGTTATAATCTTATGCCAGAACATAACCATTCTAACACTGATTTCAATTTCTAGGGGATACCTTCCTAACTCACCATATACCATATAATTTGGGGTGCTCTTCCGAATGTTAAGAATTTCCTTACAAAACTGTAAATGTATTTTTTCGATACTTTTTTTATTTTCATAGCCCCAGATTTCACATCCATGTGATAAAATAGGTGACAAAAGTGCATCAAATAATTTCAGTTGAAGATCTACAAGAATGGAAATATTTCTAATCTTAATATACAATGCATATAAAGCTTTTTTTGCTTGTTCTGTTAGTTTACTTTTGGCTTTTGTAAAAACACCCTTGTTGTTTAATATTATTCCAAGATATGTGTACGAATCTTGTATTTCTAAAGTCTCATTATTTAACGTAAAGTGATGGTCTCTTTTACTTTTTCTTTTTTCACGTATTTTTTGGGTATTAACTGTTAATTTCCATATATTACAATAATTTTGGAATTCATTCAATGCGTTCTGTAGGCCATCTGGTGTTTCTGACAAAAGCACTGTATCATCAGCATATAATATAATAAACAATTTTAAGTACAAACCTAAATTTTGATCACTAAGAGCATACACTTCATTCAAACAAGACATTACGTTGATTGAGGAAATCCTCTAAATCGTTAAGAAAGAGGGAAAACAAAAATGGCGATAAGTTTTCTCCTTGTAATTTTCTCCACAAGCCTGCTCGCCACACCGTGTATCAGTAGATAATCCAGCTACCTTTGTTCTCAGTAGATAATCAAACTACCTTCGTTCTCAGTAGGTAATCCAGCCATCTTTATTCCCAGTAGATAATCCAGTCACCTTATCACTCAACAAAAGGGCCTGGATTGTAAAGCAAATTGATTGCAGGGTAAAAGCTGACGAAAAAGCGGCTCCCATTGTTGTATCATTGTGTTGTCAATAAAATTGCTGAGATTCTGACTTTTGATTCTTACACTCTACATGAAAGTTTCCATATATGATTTAATAAAAAGTTTATCATAAATCATATGTTAATTGCATTGAAATTTTGCAACTTATTTTCTATGTGTCTGCGCGAACAGTTAAATACCATTCTGATAACAGGGATATTGAGGCACTACAGTTACATACTTTCAAGTCATTTCCTGAAATTTCCTGATGGTGAATTTCTATTTTATTTAACTTAAGGTGGTGGCCAGACGCATGTGGATGCGTTTCTGTTACATAACATTTGTATATTTTGCTAGACATGTTTAGTTTAAATGGTTTATCCTGATATTGTGTACAACTTACGGTTAACTTTTAAAAGATTATTTATAAATATTGCCTAAATGTCAAATTTTGTTATATTTTGTTTGTATTATCATGTGCAAGGGCAAACTGTAATCTGTATATAGTATCATCTATGTGTCATTACTTTACAGCTACTGTTCCTGGAGGGTGTACAGTTTCCTATCGCATGCCCTTTCTTTGCAACATGGACGGACTGTGTGTGACAGATGTCTGCTTACAGGTTAGGTCAGCAATAAAGCGAGTTATACAAAAACATAGGAATTACATACCTTACAATTAGTGTGTGTTAGTAACATTATCAATTAACTCCATCTGGTTTGGATATTTATCTCATGTTAACACTGAGGATTCGGATTTACCGAGGCCCTGTCGATTACTACAGTCTGTTAACGTCCAATAGCTTTCAATACTTCGTGCTTTATCTGGGCATTGCTTATCTTAACAATCGGGTTGGAAATGGTATCATCATATAGACTTATGTTTGTTATATACAGATTTATGTGTGAAATGTGTAACTTGTACGTACAACATTAATTTTGTTTACTTATTCAGCGAATTTGTTTAATTATTCGGCAATATTGTTTACTTATTCGGAAATATCGTTTATTTGTTCAGCAACATCGTTTACTTGTTCAGCAATATTGTTTACTTGTTCGGCAATATCGTTTACTTGTTCGGCAATATTGTTTCCTTTTCGGCAATATCGTTTACTTGTTCAGCAATATCGTTTACTTGTCCAGCAATATTGTTTACTTGTTCGGCAATATCGTTTACTTGTTCGGCAATATTGTTTACTTGTTCGGAAATAGTGTTTACGTGTTCAGAAATATGTTTTACTTGTATAGCAAGTATAAATAACAATATTGACTTGTACAGCAATAAATAGTGTTAGCAAATTATTGGTCACATTTGAGCAAGAACTTTTTTTACAACTATAGCTATTGTTCACTTGCACAACAATCACTATTGTTTACTGGTACAACAATAACTGGTGTCTACTTGTACAACAATACTGTTCACTGGTACAACAATACTGTTCACTGGTACAACACTACTGTTCACTGGTACAACAATACTGTTTACTTGTACAACAATACTGTTTACTTGTACAACAATACTGTTCACTGGTACAACAATACTGTTCACTGGTACAACACTACTGTTCACTGGTACAACAATACTGTCTACTTGTACAACAATACTGTTTACTTGTACAACAATACTGTTTACTTTTACAACAATACTGTATGGCAGAGCTTTAATTTAATGTAGATACATGTAAATTATTGTTTATCTTTGATTTATTTACGCTTGGTAGGCATGTTCTTTGGAACATTTTTGTATCAGTTTGCATTACAACGAGATAGTATTTACAGTACAGGAGCCATGCTGGTTAAAGTTTAAATGTTACATGTTCTGTGTCAATAGTGTTTTATACATAGAATATTTACGTTTTGTCTTTCCTTGAAAAAAATGTCTATATATCAATGAAAGTACATCTAGAAAGAAATGAATAAAAGAATAATTTTATATTTATTTGTTTTCTGTCTCTTAGTGTGCAGAACAGAAAGGAATTTTGAGGATAACGTCGTCTATAAACTAAATAGTGAGGAAAATATTTTATCTCAACTAAATATTGAGGATTACATTGTCTATCAACTAAATACTAAGGAAACATCTCTATCAACTAAATAGTGAGGATAACATTGTCTAAAAACTAGATAGTGAGGATAACATTGTCTGTAAACTAAATAGTGAGGATAACATTGTCTATAAACTAAAAAGTGAGGATAACATCGTATATCAACTAAATAGTGAGCATAACATTGTCTATAAACTAGATAGTGAGGATTTCATTGTCTATAAACTAAAAAGTGAGGATAACATTGTCTGTAAACTAAATATCGAGGATAACATTGTCTATAAACTAAATATTGAGGATAACATTGTCTATAAACTAGATAGTGAGGATTTCATTGTCTATAAACTAAAAAGTGAGGATAACATCGTATATAAACTAGATAGTGAGGATTTCATTGTCTGTTAACTAAATATTGAGGATAACATTGTCTGTAAACTAAATAGTGAGGATAACATTGTCTAAAAACTAGATAGTGAGGATAACATTGTCTGTAAACTAGATAGTGAGGATAACATTGTCTAAAAACTAGATAGTGAGGATAACATTGTCTAAAAACTAGATAGTGAGGATAACATTGTCTAAAAACTAGATTGTGAGGATAACATTGTCTGTAAACTAAATAGTGAGTTTAACATTGTCTATAAACTAAATAGTGAGGATTACATTGTCTCTAAACTAAAAAGTGAGTATAACATTGTCTATTAACTAAAAAGAGAGGATTACATTGTCTATCAACTGAATAGTGAGGATATCATTGTCTATAAACTAAATAGTGGGGATTACATTGTCTCTAAACTAAATAGTGAGGATAACATTGTCTATAAACTAAAAAGTGAGGATAACATTGTCTATAAACTAAATATTGAGGATAACATTGTCTATAAACTAGATAGTGAGGATTTCATTGTCTATAAACTAAAAAGCGAGGATAACATTGTCTGTAAACTAAATATCGAGGATAACATTGTCTATAAACTAAATATCGAGGATTACATTGTCTATAAACTAAAAAGTGAGGATAACATTGTCTCTAAACTAGATAGTGAGGATTACATTGTCTATAAACTAAAAAGTGAGGATAACATTGTCTCTAAACTAGATAGTGAGGATTACATTGTCTATAAACTAAATAGTGAGGATAACATTGTCTATAAACTAAATAGGGAGGATTACATTGTCTGTAAACTAAATAGTGAGGATAACATTGTCTAAAAACTAGATAGTGAGGATAACATTGTCTAAAAACTAGATTGTGAGGATAACATTGTCTGTAAACTAAATAGTGAGGATAACATCGTATATAAACTAGATAGTGAGGATTTCATTGTCTATTAACTAAATATTGAGGATAACATTGTCTCTAAACTAAATAGTGAGGATAACATTGTCTGTAAACTAGATAGTGAGGATAACATTGTCTAAAAACTAGATAGTGAGGATAACATTGTCTAAAAACTAGATAGTGAGGATAACATTGTCTGTAAACTAAATAGTGAGTTTAACATTGTCTATAAACTAAATAGTGAGGATTACATTGTCTCTAAACTAAAAAGTGAGTATAACATTGTCTATTAACTAAAAAGAGAGGATTACATTGTCTATCAACTGAATAGTGAGGATGACATTGACATCTCGCAAGAGATGTGAAGTGCTTTATACGTGTCTAACTACCCGTGCAATATATATATATGTAAGGAAAGAACGGTTAGGGCTTCCTGGTAAATATGCACATGCAAGTAACCGCGTTTTCGTTCATGTCGACAGGAACTATTAACATTTTACTTTTATTTTTTCGCCTGTATAAATTCGATTTTAATTTGTCTCTATCGTCAGTTTTTCGAACGACAATAGCTTCATAAGCGTTCGTTGTACTGCATGAACGCTTAATACTTCTTGTAGATCTTGGTCGGGCCTCGCTATGAGGTCAAATATAGGTCAAAAACGAAAATCTCCAAATTAGTAAATTTTACATCAAATATTGAAAAACATGTTCTGATGAAAATATTTTTCATAGCATGAAAAATGACGAAGATACGCCACCTTGAAAAATGTTTATTTTCCCGTCGAAATTCCAAATAAAAAAAATACGAATTTAAAACCCTTCTCCGTATTCAACACACATACATAATTGATATTTGGCTCATCCATAGCATATATCCTTGGCTACTACACAGTCAACGCAAATCGTTGACCTTTACTCTCAAGGTCAATTGATCAAAAAATAAAAAAAAAATCATAATTCTTTTAATAAAGTTTATTTTACACCACATTTTAAGAGTACATCCTTATAGTTTCAAGGTCATAGCATCAAGGTGCAAGTAAATAAATATGCGAAACCGACAAAATATCGCTTAAAAGGACAGATGATTGTTGATACAAACTATACAAACGGGAATTACTCTAACAGAAAACTCAACCTTTGTGACCAGTTTGTGTTTAATTCACAGAGTCTCCTTCTGTTCTGGGCTTTGGTGTTGCTGGGTCCAAATAACAGAGCTGTCAATCACCATTACCACCATAACTTGACCCTGTCGTATGAATAAGGAACAAGTTTAGTCAAAACAGGGAAGCGAAGGTAATCGTATAAAAGCGACCGTCAATTCGAGAACATAACTTAGATCATTTTCATAGATCCTGGAAATCTAATGTTTTAATCTTGATCAAATCTAGTTAAGGTTATTTTGTCACTATATTCTAGGTTATTTGCTCTTCGTTATAAATATGAAGATACTAATCTTTTCGAGGCAATTTGTTGCAAGTATAATTTTCAATTATTCATTTAATGTTGAAGTAAAAGTATTACAGTAATATACGTCATGACCGGACGTGTAGTGGTAAGCTCCTTGCTCTAAGATAAAAAAAAAAAGTGCGGTCATAGAATCCCCGTGATGGAGATGCTCGTTTCTGCGCAAATATATAAATTTACGGTTTCAGATCAGCTGGCCCAAAGTTGTATTGTGTGTAATTAATTGCTATGTTATTTGTGTATGGAAGATGATGCCAGCAAAAATATTCAAAAACTGAATCTCTTTCCTGTCGAAGATACAACACATTACGCTGGTACAATCGTTTAAATATCATGTCCTTTCTTATAAGGTCTGCTTAAGAGATTATTACTCAACAGCGATTTCTATTCTATCACACGTAACCATGTAGAACATATAAAACGTCGGAGGCCAGAGAATTACTTAACGGGAACTTTGTCCACCCGGGCAGGCCAGGATTATCACAATTGGCTTCGTTTTGAAGACATACCTTTATCTGATTGATTGATTGATTGATAGGTATTACGTCCTCTTCACCACCTTTATCCCCGTCTGGCAGTCTTTATAAAGGCAAGGAAAATATCATCGACACGGTACAAATCCATTTTATTTAAAATACACAAATTTGGAAAAACCAATTCAAAGTTTGACTGTGCGCTATAATATCAAGATGCATAGATTTTAAAACTTGAACATATTTAATTCTATGAATACCGTTAGGTAGGAGAGTCAGGCCAGGGGAGACGACAAAAGTAACGTTCAGGCCAGGGGAGATACCAGTAACTTAAAGGGGAGATAACAGTAACGAACAGGCCAGGGGAGATAACAGTAACTTACAGAGGAGATTACAGTAACGTACAGGCCAGGGGAGATAACAGTAACGTACAGGCCAGGGGAGACAACAGTAACGTACAGGCCATGGGAGATACCAGTAACTTACAGGGGAGATAACAGTAACGTACAAGCCAGGGGAGAGAACAGTAACTTACTGAGAAGATAACAGTAACGTACAGGCCATGGGAGAGAACCGTAACTTACAAGGGAGACAACAGTAATTTACAGGGGAGACAACAGTTACTCGTACAGGTCATGGGAGACAACAGTTACTTATAACAGGCCAGGGGACTAACAGTATATTACAGGGGAGATAACAGTAACTTACAGGCCAGGGGACTAACAGTAACTTACAGGGGAGATAACAGTAACGTACAGTGGAGATAACAGTAACTTACAGGGGAGACAACAATAACTTACAGGGGAGATAACAGTAACGTACAAGCCAGGGGAGAGAACAGTAACTTACAGGGGAGACAACAGTAACTTACAGAGGAGACAACATTTACTTACAGGCCAGGGGAGATAACAGTAACTTACAGGGGAGACAACAATAACGCACAGGCCAGGGGAGAGAACAGTAACTTACAGGGGAGATAACAGTAACTTACAGAGGAGACAACAGTAACGTACAGGCCAGGGGACTAACAGTAACCTACATGGGAGACAACAGTAACTTACAGGGAGACAACAGTAACTTACAAAGAAGACAACAGTAACTTACAGGGGAGACAACAGTAACTTACAGAGGAGACAAGAGTAACTTACAGAGGTGACAACAGTAACTTACAGGGGACTTAAAAGTAACTTACACCGGTGACAACAGTAACTTACAGGGGTGACAACAGCAACTTACAGGGGACCTAAAAGTAACTTACAGCGGTGACAACAGTAACTTACAGGGGTGACAACAGTAACTTACAGGGGAGACAACAGTAACGTACAGAGGTGACAACGGTAACTTACAGCGGTGACAACAGTAACTTACAGGGGTGACAACAGTAGCTTACAGGGGTGACAACAGTAACTTACAGAGGAGACAAAAGTAACTTACAGGGGTGACAACAGTAACTTACAGGGTTGACCACAGTTACTTACAGGGGTAAAACAGTAACTTACAGAGGAGACAACAGTAACTTACAGGGATGACAACAGTAGTTTACAGAGGAGACAACAGTAACTTACAGGGGACCTAAAAGTTACTTACAGCGGTGACAACAGTAACTTACAGGGGTGACCACAGTTACTTACAGGGGTGACAACAGTAACTTACAGGGGAGAGAACAGTAACTTACAGGGGAGACAACAGAAACTTACAGAGGAGACAACAGTAACTTACAGACCAGGGAAGTCAACAGTAACTTACAGGCCATGGGAGATAAAGGGTAACATACAGGGGTGACAACAGTAACTTACAGAGGAGATAACAGTAACGTACAGGACAGGGGAGAGAACCGTAACTTACAGGGGAGATAAAAGTTACTTACAGGGGAGACAACAGTAACTTACAGGGGTGACAACAGCAATGTACAGGCCAGGGGAGACAACAGTAATGTAGTGGCCAGGGGAGACAACAATAACTTACAGGGGAGACAACAGTAATTTACAGGGGAGACAACAGTAACAAACAGGCCAGGGGAGACAACAGTAATTTACAGGGGAGACAACAGTAACTTACAGGGGTGACAACAGTAACGCACAGGCCAGGGGAGATAAAAGTAACTTACAGGGATGACAACAGTAACTTACAGCGGTGACAACAGTAACTTACAGCGGTGACAACAGTAACTCACAGAGGAGACAACAGTAACTTACAGGGATGACAACAGTAACTTACAGGGGACTAACAGTAACTTACAGATGAGACAACAGTAACTTACAGGGGAGACAACAGTAACTTACAGAGGTGACAACAGTAACTTACAGGGGAGACAACAGTAACGTACAGGCCAGGGGAGACAACAGTGACCTACAGGGGAGACAACAGTAACCTACAGGGGAGACAACAGTAACGTACAGGGAAGACAACAGTAACTTACAGGCCAGGGGACTAACAGTAACTTACAGAGGAGATAACAGTAACTTACAGAGGAGACAACAGTAACGTACAGGCCAGGGGAGACAACAGTGACCTACAGGGGAGACAACAGTAACCTACAGGGGAGACAACAGTAACGTACAGGGGAGACAGCAGTAACTTACAGGCCAGGGGACTAACAGTAACTTACAGAGGAGATAACAGTAACTTACAGAGGAGACAACAGTAACGTACAGGCCAGGGGAGACAACAGTGACCTACAGGGGAGACAACAGTAACCTACAGGGGAGACAACAGTAACGTACAGGGGAGACAGCAGTAACTTACAGGCCAGGGGACTAACAGTAACTTACAGAGGAGATAACAGTAACTTACAGAGGAGACAACAGTAACGTACAGGCCAGGGGAGACAACAGTAACGTACAGGCCAGGGGAGACAACAGTAACGTACAGGGCTGACAACAGTAACTTACATAGGGAGATAACAGTAACTTACAGAGGAGACAACAGTAACGTACAGGCCAGGGGAGACAACAGTAACGTACAGGGCTGACAACAGTAACTTACATAGGGAGATAACAGTAACTTACAGAGGAGACAACAGTAACGTACAGGCCAGGTGAGACAACAGTAACTTACAGAGGAGACAACAGTAACCTACCGGGGTGACAACAGTAACTTACAGAGGAGACAACAGTAACGTACAGGCCAGGTGAGACAACAGTAACTTACAGAGGAGACAACAGTAACGTACAGGCCAGGGGTGACAACAGTAACGCACAGGGCAGGGGAGATAAAAGTAACTTACAGAGGAGACAACAGTAACTTACAGGGGACCTAAAAGTAAATTACAGCGGTGACAACAATAACTTACAGGGGTGACAACAGTTACTTACAGGGATAAAACAGTAACTTTGAGAGGAGAAAACAGTAACTTACAGAGAAGACAGCAGTAACTTAAAGGGGTAATAAAAGTAACTTACAGAGGAGACAACAGTAACATGCAGAGAAGACAACAGTAACGTACAGAGGAGACAACAGTAACGTACAGAGAAGACAACAGTAACTTACAGAGAAGACAACAGTAACTTAAAGGGGTAATAAAAGTAACTTACAGAGGAGACAACAGTAACTTTCAGAGGAGACAACAGTAACTCAAAGGGGTGACAACAGTAACTTACAGAGGAGACAATAATAACTTACAGGGGAGACAACAGTTACATTCAGAGGAGACAACAGTAACAACGAGGCCAGGGAAGATTAAAGTAATTGAAAAAGGCGACAACAATAACTTACAGGTCAGGGGAGACAACTGAAACGTACAGGCCAGGGGAGACAACAGTAACGTACAGGCCAGGGGAGACAACAGTAACGTACAGGGCTGACAACAGTAACTTACATAGGACACAACAGTAACTTACAGGCCAGGGGAGATAACAGTTACTTACAGGGGAGACAACAGTAACGTACAGGGAAGACAACAGTAACGTACAGGGGAGACAACAGTAACTTACAGGCCAGTGGAGACAACAGTAACTTACAGGGGAGACAACAGTAACGTACAGGCCAGGGGAGACAACTGTAACTTACAGAGGAGACAACAGTAATTTAGGGGTGACAACAGTAACCTACAGAGGAGACAATAGTAACCTACAGGGGTGACAACAGTAACTTACAGAGGAGACAACAGTAACCTACAGGGGTGACAACAGTAACTTACAGAGGAGACAACAGTAACGTACAGGCCAGGGGAGACAACAGTAACTTACAGAGGAGACAACAGTAATTTACAGGGGTGACAACAGTAACCTACAGAGGAGACAATAGTAACCTATAGGGGTGACAACAGTAACTTACAGAGGAGACAACAGTAACGTACAGGCCAGGGGAGACAACAGTAACTTACAGAGGAGACAACAGTAATTTACAGGGGTGACAACAGTAACCTACAGAGGAGACAATAGTAACCTATAGGGGTGACAACAGTAACTTACAGAGGAGACAACAGTAACGTACAGGCCAGGGGAGACAACAGTAACTTACAGAGGAGACAACAGTAATTTACAGGGGTGACAACAGTAACCTACAGAGGAGACAATAGTAACCTATAGGGGTGACAACAGTAACTTACAGAGGAGACAACAGTAACGTACAGGCCAGGGGAGACAACAGTAACTTACAGGGGAGACAACAGTAACTTACAGGGGTGACAACAGTAACTTACAGAGGAGACAACAGTAACGTACAGGCCAGGGGAGACAACAGTAACTTACAGAGGAGACAACAGTAATTTACAGGGGTGACAACAGTAACCTACAGAGGAGACAATAGTAACCTATAGGGGTGACAACAGTAGCTTACAGAGGAGACAACAGTAACGTACAGGCCAGGGGAGACAACAGTAACTTACAGAGGAGACAACAGTAATTTACAGGGGTGACAACAGTAACCTACAGAGGAGACAATAGTAACCTATAGGGGTGACAACAGTAGCTTACAGAGGAGACAACAGTAACGTACAGGCCAGGGAAGACAACAGTGACCTACAGGGGAGACAAAAGTAACCTACAGGGGAGACAACAGTAACGTACAGGGGAGACAACAGTAACTTACAGGCCAGGGGACTAACAGTAACGTACAGGCCAGGGGTGACAACAGTAACGCACAGGTCAGGGGAGATAAAAGTAACTTACAGAGGAGACAACAGTAACTTACAGGGGACCTAAAAGTAAATTACAGCGGTGACAACAATAACTTACAGGGGTGACAACAGTTACTTACAGGGATAAAACAGTAACTTAGAGAGGAGACAACAGTAACTTACAGGGGTGACAACAGTAACTTACAGAGAAGACAGCAGTAACTTAAAGGGGTAATAAAAGTAACTTACAGAGGAGACAACAGTAACTTTCAGAGGAGACAACAGTAACTTAAAGGGGTGACAACAGTAACTTACAGAGGAGACAAGAATAACTTACAGGGGAGACAACAGTTACTTTCAGAGTAGACAACAGTAACAACGAGGCCAGGGAAGATTAAAGTAATTTAAAAGGGCGGCAACAATAACTTACAGGTCAGGGGAGACAACTGAAACGTACAGGCCAGGGGAGACAACAGTAACGTACAGGCCAGGGGAGACAACAGTAACGTACAGGGCTGACAACAGTAACTTACATAGGACACAACAGTAACTTACAGGCCAGGGGAGATAACAGTAACTTACAGGGGAGACAACAGTAACCTACAGGGAAGACAACAGTAACGTACAGGGGAGACAACAGTAACTTACAGGCCAGTGGAGACAACAGTAACTTACAGGGGTGACAACAGTAACTTACAGAGGAGACAACAGTAACCTACAGGGGTGACAACAGTAACTTACAGAGGAGACAACAGTAACGTACAGGCCAGGGGAGACAACAGTAACTTACAGAGGAGACAACAGTAATTTACAGGGGAGACAACAGTAACCTACAGAGGAGACAATAGTAACCTATAGGGGTGACAACAGTAACTTACAGAGGAGACAACAGTAACGTACAGGCCAGGGGAGACAACAGTAACTTACAGAGGAGACAACAGTAATTTACAGGGGAGACAACAGTAACCTACAGAGGAGACAATAGTAACCTATAGGGGTGACAACAGTAACTTACAGAGGAGACAACAGTAACGTACAGGCCAGGGAAGACAACAGTGACCTACAGGGGAGACAAAAGTAACCTACAGGGGAGACAACAGTAACGTACAGGGGAGACAACAGTAACTTACAGGCCAGGGGACTAACAGTAACGTACAGGCCAGGGGTGACAACAGTAACGCACAGGTCAGGGGAGATAAAAGTAACTTACAGAGGAGACAACAGTAACTTACAGGGGACCTAAAAGTAAATTACAGCGGTGACAACAATAACTTACAGGGGTGACAACAGTTACTTACAGGGATAAAACAGTAACTTAGAGAGGAGACAACAGTAACTTACAGGGGTGACAACAGTAACTTACAGAGAAGACAGCAGTAACTTAAAGGGGTAATAAAAGTAACTTACAGAGGAGACAACAGTAACTTTCAGAGGAGACAACAGTAACTTAAAGGGGTGACAACAGTAACTTACAGAGGAGACAAGAATAACTTACAGGGGAGACAACAGTTACTTTCAGAGTAGACAACAGTAACAACGAGGCCAGGGAAGATTAAAGTAATTTAAAAGGGCGGCAACAATAACTTACAGGTCAGGGGAGACAACTGAAACGTACAGGCCAGGGGAGACAACAGTAACGTACAGGCCAGGGGAGACAACAGTAACGTACAGGGCTGACAACAGTAACTTACATAGGACACAACAGTAACTTACAGGCCAGGGGAGATAACAGTAACTTACAGGGGAGACAACAGTAACCTACAGGGAAGACAACAGTAACGTACAGGGGAGACAACAGTAACTTACAGGCCAGTGGAGACAACAGTAACTTACAGGGGTGACAACAGTAACTTACAGAGGAGACAACAGTAACCTACAGGGGTGACAACAGTAACTTACAGAGGAGACAACAGTAACGTACAGGCCAGGGGAGACAACAGTAACTTACAGAGGAGACAACAGTAATTTACAGGGGTGACAACAGTAACCTACAGAGGAGACAATAGTAACCTATAGGGGTGACAACAGTAACTTACAGAGGAGACAACAGTAACATACAGGCCAGGGGAGACAACAGTGACCTACAGGGGAGACAACAGTAACCTACAGGGGAGACAACAATAACGTACAGGGGAGACAGCAGTAACTTACAGGCCAGGGGACTAACAGTAACTTACAGAGGAGATAACAGTAACTTACAGAGGAGACAACAGTAACGTACAGGCCAGGGGTGACAACAGTAACGCACAGGTCAGGGGAGATAAAAGTAACTTACAGAGGAGACAACAGTAACTTACAGGGGACCTTAAAGTAAATTACAGCGGTGACAACAATAACTTACAGGGGTGACACCAGTTACTTACAGGGATAAAACAGTAACTTAGAGAGGAGACAACAGTAACTTACACGGGTGACAACAGTAACATGCAGAGGAGACAACAGTAACGTACAGAGGAGACAACAGTAACGTACAGAGAAGACAGCAGTAATGTACAGAGAAGACAGCAGTAACTTAAAGGGGTAATATAAGTAACTTACAGAGGAGACAAGAATAACTTACAGGGGAGACAACAGTCACTAACAGAGGAGACAACAGTAACGACGAGGCCAGGGGAGATTAAAGTAATTTAAAAGGGCGACAACAATAACTTACAGGTCAGGGGAGACAACTGAAACGTACAGGCCAGGGGAGACAACAGTAACTTACAGCATAGGGGAGACAACTGTAACGTACAGAGGAGACAACAGTAACATACAGGCCAGGGGAGACAACAGTAACGTACAGGCCAGGGGAGACAACATTAACGTACAGGGAAGACAACAGTAACGTACAGGCCAGTGGAGACAACAGTAACTTACAGGGGAGACAACAGTAACGCACAGGGCAGGGGAGATTAAACTAACTTACAGGGGAGACAACTAACTTACAGGCCAGGGGAGCCAACAGTAACGTACATGGGAGATAACAGTAACGCACAGGCCAAGGAAGACAACAGTAACTTACAGCAGTGAAAACAATAACTTACAGGGAGACAGCCGTAACTTACAGGCCAGGGGAGCCAACAGTAACGTACATGGGAGATAACAGTAACGCACAGGGCAGGGGAAATAAAAAGTAACTTACAGGGGAGGCAACAGTAACTTACATAGGACACAACAGGAACTTACAGCATAGGGGAGACAACTGTAACGTACAGAGGAGACAACAGTAACTTACAGGCCAGGGGTGACAACAGTAACTTACACGGGAGATAACAGGAACTTACAGGCCAGAGGAAACAACAGTAACGTACAGAGGAGACAACAGTAACGTACAGGCCAGTGGAGACAACAGTAACGTACAGGCCAGAGGAGACAACAGTAACGTACAGAGGAGACAACAGTAACGTACAGGCCAGGGGTGACAACAGTAACGCACAGGGCAGGGGAAATAAAAAGTAACTTACAGGGGAGATAACAGTTACTTACAGGGGAGATAACAGTAACGAACAGGGGAGATAACAGTAACGAACAGGCCAGGGGAGACAACAGTAACTTACAGGGGAGACAACAGTAACGTACAGGCCAGTGGAGACAACAGTAACGTACAGAGGAGACAACAGTAACGTACAGAGGAGACAACAGTAACGTACAGAGGAGACAACAGTAACATACAGGCCAGGGGTGACAACAGTAACGCACAGGGCAGGGGAGATAAAAGTAATTTACAGGGGAGATAACAGTTACTTACAGGGGAGACAACAGTAACTTACAGAGGAGACAACAGTAACTTACAGGGGAGACAACAGTAACGTACAGGCCAGTGGAGACAACAGTAACGTACAGAGGAGACAACAGTAACATACAGGCCAGGGGTGACAACAGTAACGCACAGGTCAGGGGTGACAACAATAACTTACAGGGGTGACAACAATTACTTACAGGGGTAAAACAGTAACTTACAGAGGAGACAACAGTAACTTACAGAGGAGAAAACAGTAACTTACAGAGGTGACAACAGTAACTTACAGGGGTGACAACAGTAACTTACAGGGGAGACAACAGTAACTTACAGGGGAGACAACAGTAACTTACAGGGGTGACAACAGTAACTTACAGGGGAGACAACAGTAACTTACAGGGGTGACAACAGTAACTTACAGGGGAGACAACAGTAACTTACAGGGGTGACAACAGTAACTTACAGGGGAGACAACAGTAACTTACAGGGGTGACAACAGTAACTTACAGGGGAGACAACAGTAACTTACAGGGGTGACAACAGTAACTTACAGGGGAGACAACAGTAACTTACAGGGGTGACAACAGTAACTTACAGGGGAGACAACAGTAACTTACAGGGGAGACAACAGTAACTTACAGCGGTGACAACAGTAACTTACAGAGGAGGAAACAGTAACTTACAGAGGTGACAACAGTAACTTACAGAGGAGAAAACAGTAACTTACAAAGGAGACAACAGTAACTTACAGGGGACCTAAAAGTAACTTACAGCGGTGACAACAATAACTTACAGGGGTGACAACAATTACTTACAGGGGTAAAACAGTAACTTACAGAGGAGACAACAGTAACTTACAGGGGTGACAACAGTAACTTACAGAGGAGACAACAGTAACGTACAGGCCAGGGGTGACAACAGTAACGCACAGGTCAGGGGTGACAACAATAACTTACAGGGGTGACAACAATTACTTACAGGGGTAAAACAGCAACTTACAGAGGAGACAACAGTAACGTACAGGCCAGGGGTGACAACAATAACTTACAGGGGTGACAACAATTACTTACAGGGGTAAAACAGTAACTTACAGAGGAGAAAACAGTAACTTACAGGGGAGACAACAGTAACTTACAGGGGAGACAACAGTAACGTACAGGCCAGGGGTGACAACAATAACTTACAGGGGTGACAACAATTACTTACAGGGCTAAAACAGTAACTTACAGAGGAGACAACAGTAACTTACAGAGGAGACAACAGTAACGTACATGGGAGATAAAAGTAACTTACAGGGGAGATAACAGTTACTTACAAGGGAGATAACAGTAACGAACAGGCCAGAGGAGACAACAGTAACGTACAGAGGAGACAACACTAACTTACAGAGGTGACATCAGTAACTTACAGGGGACCTAAAAGTAACTTACAGCGGTGACAACAATAACTTACAGGGGTGACAACAGTTACTTACAGGGGTAAAACAGTAACTTACAGGGGTGACAACAGTAACGTACAGAGGAGACAACAGTAACGCACAGGGAAGGGGAGATAAAAGTAACTTACAGGGGAGATAACAGTTACTTACAGGGGAGATAACAGTAACTAACAGGCCAGAGGAGACAACAGTAACGTACAGAGGAGACAACAGTAACTTACAGGGGTGACAACAGTAACGCACAGGGGAGACAACAGTAACTTACAGCGGTGAAAACAATAACTTACAGGGGTGACAACAGTTACTTACAGGGGTAAAACAGTAACTTACAGGTGAGACAACAGTAACTTACAGAGGAGACAACAGTAACGTGCAGGCCAGGGGAGATAACAGTAACGTACAGGCCAGGAGAGACAACAGTAACGTACAGGCCAGGGGAGACACCAGTAACTTACAGGGGAAATAACAGTAACGTACAGGGCAGGGGAGATAACAGTAACGTACAGGCCAGGAGAGACAACAGTTACTTACAGGGGAGATAATAGTAACTTACAGGGGAGACAACAGTAACTTACAGGGGAGACAACAGTAACGTACAGGCCAGGGGAGACAACAGTAACTTACAGGGGAAATAACAGTAACGTACAGGGCAGGGAAGACAACAGTAACTTACAGGGGAGATAATAGTAACTTACAGGGGAGACAACAGTAACTTACAGGCCAGGGACAACAATAACGTACACCTAATGTTCGCAGGTGCGAAAATATTTCAACAATTTTTATTTAGTTATAACTCTAACGACAGTTCAAATTAAGCACTTAACAGAGCAGTGATGTTTGGGTGCACCCTTCCCATTTGTTAATTATACAGAATTGTATTTGATGCAAAGCAACAAATATGCAGATGAGTTTACACAAAGGTTTTCGAATTCTACCATTTTCTTATCAAAAAGTGTCTCATAAAGTAGAAGGGCTAGAAAAAGATTCACATCAAATCTTTTCCTTATTTCAAGAAAGTGTCTCATAAGGTGGAAGGTTGGCTAAAAGAGGTATACAACAAATCTTTTTAACGCAACTATGTCCAAAAATTTTTTCTAAAAAGAAATTCACAGCGTCAGAAGTAGGTAACAGGTGTATAATTAGCGTCACTGATTGCACGTAAACAATCAATAAATGAGGGGTTTATGTACCTTCCATTCTAGTTCAACAATAGTCTAGACGCATCCAGTTTACAGGTAAATCTAGTACAATGTATCAACAAATATCACAGTAGACTTTGCACGGCACTGCTGCTAATAACGCGGTACCTCTGTAGATTAAAAGTGAAAAGGGGGTATGAGCCCTATAGCAGCCCTGTGACATATTTGATATAACGTAATTTAAAATTATTGTGTTATTATATTCTTGGTTATTTGCTCTTTGTTATTAATATTTTAAAACTTGAAAATATTGAAATCTGTGTATCTGTCCGTTTAGTTAATTGTACTTATTTTAATGAATAGCATTGGGTAGGGGAAATAGAGTAACGTACACCTAATTTTCTATCAATACTGACCATTCAGAAATAACTTGACCATGTGGTATGAAGGGAGGCGAAGGGAAGCGAAGGGAAGCGAAAGGAAACGTGAAAAGCGACCGTTAGTCGGAGAACATATCTGATGGAAATCCCATGTTTTGATCTTGATCGAATCTAGTTAAACTGAATTCTTAATGCGTATTATTAACAAAACAAGATATTGTACTTCATCTGCAATAATGTATCTATAGTTACATAAGCGTATGTAATTCAGTTGGGATGTTTAGCCGTGAGAGTTATCTCCCTTGTGCCATGAAATTGTAGGACCTTTTAGTATTACCCAATGTAATATGTGAATGTTAACGAAGTTTTTGAGTGTATGTTTGTGTGAATGAGAAATAATCATTATTTCTTACTCCTTGATTTATTACCTGATGTCTGGAATATGTAACATACTCAGTACACGTAGATTCCACAAGGTACATTGAAGTGTTTCATGTATATGATGTATGTTATTATTATATTATGGAATGTGTGCAGACCATATGGTGATCAAATGAACTTTTAAATACATGTAGTTTAGGTATAAAGTATGTTGTGTCAAGGTATTTGTTTTATTTTTTATTTTAGCTATGTGATGGTTAGTTAGTTTACACATACGCAGTAATATAAGATAACGTCCTATATCTTCTCTTTACAACATGGTAATTAATATGTATACATATTTTTCTTTGTTTTTTTATGCGTTTTATTTAGGGAAAAAAGCCTCATGTAATGAAGGCTTAGATTTTCAAAAATAAACGCTGAGTCATCATACTTATTTTTGTTTTCGTTCTTTATTCCCTTTTTTTCTTATTCTTCTCTCGTTTTTATTGTTAATATCAATAATATACAACATTTGATATAGCGCCCTATCTAGCTACCATAAGCCACTCTAAAGCGCCTTACAGTAAATAGATATAGCGCCCTATCTAGCTAACATAAGTCACTCTAAAGCGCCTTACAGTCCATAGATATAGCGCCCTATCTAGCTTCATGTAACATAAGCCACTCTAAAGCGCCTTACAGTAAATAGATATAGCGCCCTATCTAGCTAACATAAGTCACTCTAAAGCGCCTTACAGTCCATAGATATAGCGCCCTATCTAGCTTCATGTAACATAAGCCACTCTAAAGCGCCTTACAGTACATAGATATACAGTTAATAAAATTAGCATGTACATTAATTAATTCAATTTTTTGAGGAATTCGCAGGAGCTGCCTTATCAGGCGCTAACTACTAGTCCTATGCCACCTGGCTAATATCTCCCTATGTGTGTATGCCTGTGTGTGTGCTGGAGATGTATTGCGTTCTGTTTTGTAGTGTGACCCCAGACCATTTTATACTCCACCTGGGTTGTTGGAGTTGTGTGGGCAGGAGAAAAACACTTTCTCTGATATTCCATGCGTACGACGACTTCGAGGATCGAACCCCGGTCGTCTGCGTGGAAGGCCGAAGTGTTAACCACTCGACCAATCAGCCCATCTTAATAATTCATTGTGCACATTTTTTGTTCACATTTTCAACTGTTACAAATAGGAAAGTACAGTACCAGCTACTCATTGTATTTGCTTTTATATTTACAATGTAGTATTTCTTATATACATATGTACATACTAAGTAATACATATTACACTCTCTCTACTCATACTACATACTAAGTAATATATATTACACTCTCTCTACTCATAATACATACCTAAGTAATACATATAACACTCTATCTACTCATACTACATACTAAGTAATATATATTACACTCTCTCTACTCATAATACATACCTAAGTAATACATATAACACTCTCTCTGCTCATACTACATACTAAGTAATACATATTACACGCTCTCTACTCATACTACATACTAAGTAATTCATATTACACTCTTTCTACTCATACTACATACTAAGTAATATATATTACACTCTCTCTACTCATAATACATACCTAAGTAATACATATAACACTCTCTCTGCTCATACTACATACTAAGTAATACATATTACACTCTGTCTACTCATACTACATACTAAGTAATACATATTACACTCTCTCTACTCATACTCTCTTCGTTTATTCTTTTTCTCTGGTTACGTGCAGGTGATTTGATAGTGCATTGGTAATTATTGTTGGATCTAAATGAGCTGTGTTACGATCTATCTATGGCTACTTCCGTAGCCAGCCAGATGAGACAGAGTGATGCAAGGGTTCTGATAGGCCAGGTCGTAATGCATTGTAAAGAAGTGTATAATTGCAGGTGCTTTACGTGTGAGCGTCAGATAGTTCAGTCGTGATGTCTCTCTCACCTCTCCTTGACCACTAGAGGTACGGATTTAAGGTCATGTAGCCAGCATTACAAATGTATATAGGGATACTAGGATAGGTTAGCAATATGGGTGGACGAGGGAAAATTGTAAATGTTACTGCACGGACTGAGTGTATTTCGGGGCCTGAGCGAGAGCGAGTGTGTTGTATCGTCGTGTTTGAATATATATTTTATCGGCAAATAACTCTTCGTCGCCTTCAACTCTCCTCAAATCCTAAAACCCGGACAACAGCGAGAGCTGTTCATGTGTCGCTCTCCTGATACATGTCGATCAGAACCCAGTGGACGAGAATTGTCTGGTCACGTCATCTGATAATCAGTGCTAATTCAAAACGTCACAAAATACTTTCAGTGCTAGATACAATCAGATGGAAAAAAAACACACCGTACCAAAACCTTATGAAAATTAATCTTTGGCTATTTCATAAACTCCTATACATTTCGTTTCTTGAGTTATGGAATATCCAGTATTCTGTTTAGGGTGATACGGCAGATACCGAATAAAACTCTGAGCAGACTTTGCATAAATCTGCGAAACGGTTCCTGCACTAAAGTGCAGACAGATTTTTTCGTTTCAAACCGTATAACCCTAAAAACAATCATGCTTATTCCTTACTTTTTAACTTCAAAATACAGACAACACTTTTTAGTTCATAGCTCATGACTATTTATAGATTACTGATCAAACATTTTTGCTCAAAACACAGCATATCATACAGTAATTTCACCGCCGAGTAACTTCAACCAATCAGAAGTTAGAATTAAAAATAGTACGCCAAACGTTGTTGTACACGTATATATGACGTCATCATTTTTGTGTTGTTAATTCTGTAGAGCCATTATTTCGGTTCGTATTACGCTTTGAGCGTGCGCGGCCGTCGAGAGGATATCATTATCATCCCTCAATAACATATTGACGTAAGGTGTAGAAAAACTGATAAAACAATAAAAACGGTTAATCACGACCGGCAAATGACACGCGATCTACATATTGATAATTACTTTTTTGTCCCTACACGTCCGTTTGTACACTGTGATTGAGCTGAGTGACCGATACATACAGCCGCGGGAAAATTGTGTCAAAAGTCATGTTGTTGGCAATGTTTCCCTGCATTGTTGTGTTTCGGATGTGAATTCGCTTAGTGACTGACATCGTAGATCGTAGACTTTTCATTGACCGCGAAAATTTGAATAAATGTGCCTTTGAGAAGGCTGACGTGTGGTGGGGTACATGTACATGTGGCTACATAACTGTGACCTCGCGTGACGTCACCTTATCTTCTTCAAACGTGGGCATGACTTCATTTCAAATTGAATAGACAAACCAAATTTAAAACTGAAATAATTAACAAACTACTGCCTTTTAAGTTATTGTCTAAAAGTTTATAGTAAAGGAAAGACAATGAATTAAAATCAACAGGTGTAAGCTTCGGAGTCGTTCGTGTAATGTACATGTACTCTCAAAGAAGGACGCACATTTGAGGGGGAAAAAAGTTGTCCTCAGTGTGTTTCTGTAAGGACGAAAAGCTCCATAAAATCCTCTTACATGCACCTGTTCCTTTGGATTTTCTCGACCATTCATGAATTTCAAAAACTAATTGTTTTTTTTCTGTAAATGAACGAAAAGATGAAGCAATAAACTTAGGTGTTCCCAGTATGTGTATACTACAGTAACTAACGATGGTACATGTACGTACATAGATGAATATTTACATTTGCATGGCATTGTCACTATATAGCCTCTTTGGAAGTTGTGTCGTTGATGGGACTTTAATTACCATGCAGCACGAGACATAATTCTTAGCGTATTAATACAACACTGACCGGAACTACAATATCCAATATAAATTAGCATGACGGCTGTTGAAATATCGCTAGGCATTGTGAGATTTGACAATGTCATTGTCAATTTATGTGCAAAATAAAAAATAAAATAAAAAATACTTTTGTTACAACAAAACAAGACCAAGGTCTGCAATATCGTACAAAATGCACATCGGTTGAAATCACCAATGCCGGCAATGGAAACAATTTTAACACTCATACAGTTTATCAGAAATATCGCCTGTTACACTGCACTGATCAAAAGGGGTTCGTTACAAATGTCTGAAATACACATATTCTATAGACCTACTGACACATATGTTACAGACCTACAAACCTACTGATAGGAGTCACAGCACACATAAACATTTCAGACATTTGTAATGAACCCCTGTGCTCCGTCGCAAGATCACTAACTTCAAACGCGTCTCGCAGCCACTGTTCCTCAGTTTCAGACGACATGTCAAATAACGAGGCTGTTATAGAATCTACAGACTGTAGTCAGATTCCCATACAATCAACAAATAAATTCACGTCTGGATTCTTCACAAAATGAGAAAAGAGAAAAGTTCGAATTAACTTCCAAAAATAACTCTCTCTTGGAGTCAAATAGTATAATATGAAAATTGATTTGGCAATGTTGCTATTGCACGCCCCTCGTCTTGAATCGATATATTGAGACCGTAGCAGGTACAATAGAGATTTTTTATTTGTATTAGATGTCGCAAACAAACCGTGTATGTTCGAGGAACTTCGTCATCTTTACTAGAATTGACAATGTTTTTACCTGAGCCGAAAATGTTAACATGTGTTAAAATGTGACTGCGGTAAAATACAGTAAGCTTCATTTAGAGTTGCATACATACAAACAAGGAGGATCCTATACCAGGTTTCTAAGTAATCGGAATCGCCTACTTACGAACGCCCCCGAGACATGACATTGCCTTATTAGATAGTAATAAGAACATTGTTGATGTAAAAAACAGAATTCTAATAAAACTAGCTGTATATAAAGTTTGATTATTAAGAATAAGTAACTCAAAGAAGATATAAGTTAAAAGCAAACACTTGTATTAAGACGAAGGATTATATCACTATCAAGTGGAATATACAACCAATGCTAATAAATTGACAGAATATTATTCAATTATAGTCTTTGGCTGAGGTCGATACCTGGATTTATCAACCCGAGAAAAGATATATTAACCGAGGACACGGTATAAATCCAGATATCGACCGAAGTTAAAGGCTACAATTGTTTTATTATTTTCAAAACATTAGTGTAAGCAATCTGGGGAAAAAACACAACAAAACAGCTACGGAAGCGCGACGGTGCGTTCGTTTGAAGACACGTCATAATTCTATTTTTAGAAACCCACAGTTCTTCAAGAAAAAATCACACGCTCCAAGTCAATCGGGTTTTATCGGTGGATACGTGATGCACTACTGGCCAACCACTTGTCGGTAATAATATGAAAAAGTAATATAGTCTGAATTAGATGATGCTACTGAAACCAGTGCTGTAAATGAGTTTTGTTCTGTTAAATAATACTATGGGAAATTAAAGAAGTGCTTCAATAGTATAAATAATTATACGCAAACACAAGTATATATTAAGAGTAGCATGCATATATGGTTCAATTAAAACATTCTTCGGAAGCAAAGATACACAGGGCACAAACACGAAACACTTGTCTTTGCAGATATTGCAAAGGCAGATGGGGCCATCCCAAGAATGGACCAACCTCCTAAACTCCTTGAATTTTTCAACTCTTCAGAATTCATTTGTGAGACTGTTCCACATCAAAACAAACGAATTAGCCATACTTCACAGTATTTGCTTAGAGTTGACAAATTTATACAAGGTTATATTTACATTCCGTGTTGCATTTGCCTATATGTCGTTAGTAAACCAAATTGCAGTATATGAGACTGTATACTACAATTTACAGTGATACAGCCAGTGTAGGAATACAGCTGGTACAAAGTAAACAAAAATGGCCGCCCGATACTTTCGTTATCAATAGGCCTATAGTCGGAAAACATTCTGGGTTCGTTAGCATTTAGCAATATAGGCCATCGCAAAAAATAAAGCAACTTGACAAATTAGGACAATACAAATTTGTTATAAGATGTGTAGGTACCACAAAATTTTTGTAAGCGCCATTCTAGATACGAAATTACCAAGTTTGTCAACATCATCACACAGGGGATCGGTTTCGAGATTTTGAGTTATGCATAACATCAGTGAATAACCACAACACTAACATTCAGCATTTCTAAACCCTTGTAAAGGCCGAGGGTATCGACAAGGTTTTAGAATGTGTATAAATACCGTTTTAAGTGTTGTGGTTTTTCAGTGATGATATCCATTACTCAAAATCACGAAACCGAGCCCCTGTGAACGTCGTCTGCTAGCGATGCTAATCTGACCGAGTAGACATGGAATCTATTTCAAACGAAATGTCCTTGGAATTGTTATCACCTACTGAAAGGACCACTTTAATTAAACATTTCCGAGTATATATGCTTCTGAAAATAACGTAATATCCCAGTCGAAGGAAACATAAGCGTTTCCGAGGAAACAATCGAGTCCGTTCAGCACCGCATCACTTCAAAATATGTAATCTATCAATGCGCGAAAAAAAGCTTTAGTTTTAAACAAGCAGAAGTTATGCAATTATTAAAAAAAATCAACATATACACACTCATATGAAATAAATAATAAAGTTAATTTTGTGTTCAAATCATTTTATGTGTGTGTGGTTTTCAATGACACGAGGGACTATATTATCTCTTCTGGAAATGTCGGCTGTTCTGGGATTGGAACTTACTAACGTCACTGATATGATAAGCGGGAAATTCAAACGTATTTTTGCTTCAGTTACTATACAAAACAAACTATATACATGTAAATGTAAATATAAGCATTGAACTCTTACCAGATGCAGTATACAGTCGATATGAATGCAATTTGGGTGTCACCCACATTGCATTCATATCGACTGGTAACAGTTCAATGCTTAAATGTAGCCTCAAGCTATTGGTACTACTTAGTGCCTGAAGAATGAGTTGTAATGGCATTGTTAAGTAATTGCTCCCGATATCCCTGTTCACATAGCATTATCAAATTGATATCTGCAAAATTCACAGTTTTCCATGAGGGTTGTTTCTACAACCATATCCCGGACGGCTGTTCCTACTAAGAAATCCCCCAGGGTTGTTTCTACCATCATATCACCGAGGGTTGTTTTTACCATCATATCCCCGAGGGTTGTTTCTACTAACATATCCCAAGATTCAAGATTTTTTTTTATTACGCTCTGACACACAAAGTGTGTAACAAGAGGTCAAACAAAATAACATCAATCAAAATAAAACATGACAGAGAGAGTAGATTACACATGGACAGATTAAGCATTATTTCATAGACAGATTCAGCATTATTTCATAGACAGATTCAGCAATATTTCATAGATAGATTCAGCAATATTTCATAGATAGATTCAGCAATATTTCACATTGTTTGATGTACATATGTATCAGATGTATTGTTACAAAGTAACAGTAAGGTTATACTTGACGGTTGTTATTACAATGTACAACCGTATCCCCGAAGGTTGTTTCTACTAACATATCTCCGAGGGTTGTTTCTACAACCGATCACCGAGGGTTGTTTCTACAACCGATCGCCGAGGGTTGTTTCTACCACCGTATCACCGGGGTGTTCTCAGTTAAACCACTTTTTAGAGAACAAAGAAAAGTGTTATAGGACGAAAATAGCAAACCAATTATAGTCTGTTTCATACTTACCCCACAGGTAACTTACCTGTGTGAAAGTTACCTGTCTGACTAGTAGCTATTTAATTAAATTATCAATTAAATTCAACTCTATTCTCTTTCACAATACAATGTATAGAGAAACATATTTATAATATATTATATAGTAATTGTAGTGTTCGTAGTCGGTGGTACACAGTACTGTTTCATAATAAATGCACATTGTGTATCAAGGAGGACAAATATTGTTATTAATTATTCTGATAAAAGTAGAAAGTTTCTTCAGTGTTTTTATATTAGTAGTATTCCTTAATTCATAGAACTTAATTACATTTTGTCTCGTCCAAAAATATTTATCTATATTTAAAATTCTATACCCAGATAGTGACGGACACTCAAGCAAGTAATGGAATTCGTCACCAATTTGCTGACCTTTACAGTGTGGACATTTTCTTTCATTATACTCTATATTATGCCATCTGCCGGTTTCAACAATAAATTTGTGATTGGTAGTCCTAAATTTACAAAATGTCACTCTATCTTTATCACTTATTGAGTAATTTCAAAATGACAACCATTTTAAAAAAATCCTATAACATGTAGCTTTTGATGAATTATGCACATCACTCTGTCATTTCTGTAAATACTGGTCGTGTAATCTTTGTTTAATAACATGCTTTAGCCATGTGATATTACATTCTGAAGTATATTGAACATGCCATAAGTAACTCATACCACATTCATTTAAAATACGTTTAATAAAGCTTATATATGAAACCGGTTTATCATCAACATTATGATGATGGCAAAGAAGTTTATACAATATAATATTAATTTAATTTCTTTAGAATGAGTCAATTGTGACCAATATGATATTATTCTTATTTTTACTGTTATTTCAAGTGGGTTAGTACCTAGTTCTTCATATACCATATACTTAGGAGTGCTACCTTTTAACCCTAGTAATAATTTACAAAACTTTAAATGTACACGTTCAATTACATTAAGGTCAGTAAAAACCCAAACTTCACAACCATACAACAGTACGGGTTGTAAAATCTTGTCAAATAAATCATATATACAATGAACTGATAAGTTATGTAGTCTACCTTTCTTTATAACGTCATACATTGCTATAGTAGCCTTTTTAATATTGTATTTTTTCGTTTCATTGAATGAACCAGTACGACTAAATTCCGTACCCAAATAGGTAAAATTGTCCACTAACTCTATCACCTCGTTATTAAATAAAAATACATTTCTATTGATTTTACGTCCTTTGCTAAATACAATCCATTTGTTTTTTTCTATATTAACCTTTAATTTCCACTGTTTACAGTATTCACTGAATACATTTAATTGTCGTTGCAAGTCAACTGGACAGTCCGAGAAAAGTAGTGTATCATCAGCATAGAGTAAAATAAAAAGCTTTATGTATACATGTAGATTATTTTCTAATTTGGTACTAAGGTTTGTCAAACCCTGAAAGCTATTTTGGACCATAAACTCTTCGAGATCGTTCAAGTACAGACTAAATAATAAATAAGATAGGGTTTCTCCTTGTCTCAATCCATTTTCACATTGAAAATAACCAGAACATTCACCATTAAAAGATATATTTTACTTAATGCCTTGATACATGTTAAAAATAATTGTAAACATTTTCCCATTAATTCCATTCATTACCATCTTGTTCCACAATCCATTGCGCCATAATTTATCGAAGGCATTAGCGAAGTCAAAAAATACACAATATAATGTACTTTTCATCATCTGAGTCAAATTTAACAAAGAGTAAAGTACAAAAATGTTATCAATAGTTGAATATTTTTTACGAAACCCTGTCTGATTTTCACATATCAAGCTGACATCCTCTGAGTATTATTGTAACCTTTCGTTTAATATATTAGTGAACAACTTCTCTAAGCAACTAACAATCGTAATTGGTCTATAATTTTTAGGTTCCATTGGTGAACCTTTATTTTTAAAAATAGGAACTATAGTACCGGTCAGCCATTTTGCTGGGAATTTCCCACTATTGAAAATAATATTAAACACTTTGACATAGAAATCAGTCATTTTCGTAACAGAATGTTTGATATATTCATTCATAAAATTGTCATCAGAGCACGTTTTGTTATTTTTCAACGACCTAATAGCTCTTTCAACCTCGCCCTTTGTTATATCACAGTTTAAAAACTCATTAATGGGATTAACAATATTCACAGGCACATCAGTACCATTTCCATCACCATCATCACATGTATTAAGGTCTTTGTAAAAAAACCAAAAAAAAAACGTCTTATAGGTATTATTCCTTTCGGGTTTCTTACTCCGCCAGATATCAATAGCTTCCAATAATCCCTTGGATTTTTACTTTCCTGTGTATGTGATATGTAACATATTTATTTTTGGAAATATATTTTGCAAGTTTTAATTAATTGGGGGGGGTGTATGAAATTGATCAAATAAAATAATAAACACTTAATTGTCTGTTTATCAACTTTTAGGTTGTTGATTTAGCTATTTTGTGAATGTGATTGGATATACATTTTTTAAGTTTTGATAATTTATTTTGGGGTATGAAATTGTTCCAATAAAATAATGCAGACTTAACTGTCTGTTTATCAAATTTTAGGTTAATAGTTTAAAATTCATTTATGCATAAACACATGATACAATCATTAAATACATGATGTACATTACATATATAACAATAACTAAATAGTAAGAGTTTACAGTCAAATATATCAATACTTATACATTCCATTTCATTTACATTACACTTTTTAAGTCACCAAACACAAGATAACCTAAGATATGTACTTAGGTAGCAGTATACAGTAGAGGGTTGTGGCCATGGGTGATATTTTTGTTAAATGGCTAACCCCTATATATGAAAATAAAACTGTACTAAAATTGGTATAAGCATGATGAAGTGGGCTATGTGAGCTTCACATTTGTAAAAAAGAAAGATTTCATTGGTTCGAGAATAAAATTTTGGCCATAATCCGAAAGGGTGCGTACACATGAAAAGCTAGCTTTAAAGGAGGTAAAATTTTGACGACAGCACACGACGCAAAATTGCAAAAAATCAAGTTTTACAACTTTACTGGGACCCAGATAATTCTGCAACAAGGTAGTTAATCTTAAATTTCAGACAGAACTTAGGAAAAAAATTACTAGTTGCGGGGGTCAAATTTTGGGTCAAAAATAGCAATTTTTGGCATTTTTTGGTAATTTTTGATGTGGTTATCATGGTTTTCACACAAGTGACATACATAGAAAAAAGAGGTTTATCAAACACTTCTCAGTACTTTATATGTATTGTAAATGTAATGCAGTTTACAAATATATATATACATGTATACATGTGTTGTGTAGGGTAAATCCGCTGTTTTTACATTTCCTCGAAATGTGCCTTGTTTATCAGAGTCGGGACATTTCTACTATATTCTTCTACCTTAAAGAGCTATGGCGGAAAACTGACCATATTTCCCTAAGTCGGCATTTATGAATACGGGGAAAATACAATTAGTAACTAATTTCTGGTAGCAAAAATTCATGGAATAGATATCAAACCAATTGAACGTGAATTTTGAACAGCTTAGACATTAGGTATTTGTTAATGTAATACTGTAAATATAGCCATATTCACTATATCTATGTAAGTGCAGGCGTTTCCCAGACTTGAAAAAACACTTTCATCACTTTCCCATCTGAGGACCAACTTTTGAATACATTTTTTGATTCCGTGATGTAATATCCAAAAATAAAATGTATAACGGGAAAGTGGTTCTCCATTGGCTGTTTGGGAAAATGCTCAAAATAATCAAAAACATGATTGATCAAGTCCCGCAAAACTGCGACAGGTGTTTCTTGTGTTAAAACATATTGTCTTTCCATATTAGTGTATGTCCGATGTAGCCGAATGTGTAACGCAGTTTACTTTTGACAAGAAGAAGTGAACGGTGCAAATTCGAATCCACGTTCAGATTCACTTGTTTTAACATTTAGGCATGTTATCTTTTTCCTTAACTAAGTAATCAAATATTTTTCAAATCAATTTAACATTTAATTGATATTTTGATAACATACACATTGATTTATCCTCTATAGTATCATGTCATCAAATTCCTGTATGCATGTACAGTACAGCTTCGCTTTGAAGATAAGACATCATTTTAAATATTTATGATTTGTTTTACCCTCCAATTGACACTAGTAATTTCATTTATTTTTATTTTAACACAAACAAATGATGCCGAAATACAAAATATGTGGGATTGTTGCGTCATTATAAAAAAGGCCAAGCAAAAAACTGTTATTATCGCAAATATACACTACACTCCAACAGTCAAGTGTCACACATTTCTGTTGTAATTTATCCTAGATGTAAGAGATGTGATGCTGCGTTCAGGTACTCCATAAAGTCCATCGTCCTGTTCTCAAGGTGTGGTTAGATAATGGTAAAACTCATCGTTATCTCACTAATTAGCATGTGATTACTTCTAGCTCACCAGGATGGAAATGATAGCTATAGATAGTTACAGTATATTTCTAACATCTAGGGATTCAGATGATTCTTTTTAAAGTTTAATTATCAACTATTAAATACCACACTCTTAGTCACAAATAATCATTATTACTAGGTATTTAAGGCATATTATTAAATATTACAATAATAAAGAAAAGCTCTATTTTATAACTATTTATATTATTATTTTAATAATATGTTTAAATCACAAAATTATTACAAAATACAATAATATCGGCAGCACAAAGGACTACAGAATGGATTTATTTAATACAGTTATTTAGATATCTTTATATATAATTAATGTTGAAATATTTTAAATTTTTAACTTTTGTTACTAAAAATCTTAACTCTTATATGATGTATTATCAAATTAAATATGATCAGCTTCCAGCTTTTTGTATATTTGATAATGTTCTAGAAATTATCGATTGCTGTAAATATCTTGGATCAACTTTTTCTAAAAACTTTTCCTTTTCCCTGGCAAAAAAAAACATATAAAAGGTTCGGCCACTAATTATAAGGCTATGTTATATAGAAATCAAGGACCTGCAATTTAAATTTGCCAATTGATTGTCGGATTGAACTTTTTGATCAAACAATTTTACCAATATTGTTATACGGTTGTGAGATTTGGGGTTTTGAAAATTGCTCAATTATTGAAAAAGTACATACGGATTTTCTCCGAAATAATATTAATGCTAAAAGACGTTCACCTTTATACATATTATATGGTGAATTGGGACGTTTTCCTCTTACAGTTTATATTTAGAGTCGTATTATAGGTTTCTGGCTTAAATTAATAAATGGTAAGCAAAACAAATTACGGCCTTCGTTAATTATTTTTACCAACATTTTCTCACCCTCGTTATATATTCCACCATAATGCACGCACATATGTTGATTATTTCTTAATTACATCACACGTTGATATAATAGACATATTTACACTCCTCAAACTACATTATCATATAATAGTACAGACAGTAATACACTTCTCGTACTAAGCAATCATACAACATTGTAATAAACAGTATTACAAGCATCACACTATAAATTATACATCATTATTATAGACAGTATTACTGTTACATAAGTCTTACAATACAATCATACATTGAGTAGAACCCGTTGCACGAAGTCATACAATATAGTCATACAGTGGTGTGAAATAAACAACATACAATACAATAATTAACTTGAAGAAACAGAGCAACCATGCAATGATTTCAGTTGTAATAATACATATCACAAGATTAATTCATACAATACAAACAATATTATGAATGGTAGTAAGTTGCACTAACAGGAAAGACGTAGGGAATGCTTGCCTACTAATATGAATACAAAAATATATGTATTTCATGTATTAATCTTGCTGAAGCATGAGGTACACACAAGTAAATTTGTGATCATATTACTCAGTATACAACATTCAAATATCTAAGGATAAATTACATAATACCACTGTATTGAAGAATTTTAGTAATAATCAATGGATTTTATTCTAAAGTCCTCCAGTTCATATGGAGATAAGTCATAGTTGAAAATACCACCAAGAAGAACATGTAGTAGATGGTAATTACATTACATTAAGATAAAACACAAAATCTATATCTTTTACAGTACTGAGTACATACCACCAGAGCTGGTCACGTAATAGCTCTGTGTGTGAGCATTCGAGTACACTATGCATAATAGGATAGTTGTGCATAGATCCACAGTAATGACATAAATATATATTTTCATTGCGAGAGAAGTCCCTATCAGCGTTCATTCTTTCACATAAATTAAACTGTTCATAGTTTTTTACATGGTCATTGACTAAACACTTCCATTGACATTTGTTTGGAAATACACCACTCTTCAAAAATTCATCAATAATATGATACAAATTGTATTTTTGTAAAATATTAACAATGTCGGGAACAAAACCTCTACTAAATTGAGACAGGTTGAATTCGAATAGACGCTTGATAAGAATTTCGCGTGTTAACAGCCAACTTCCATGGAACATATTCTACCAAAAAATAACATTTTCTTTACGCTGATGTATACTTCTACAGAAAACCAACCAATCAAGGACGTGCACATATCTATTCTTGTTCTTACATTAAAACATTGGATTGATTTGACAATGCAAGGTTTTAATGAAAGAACAAGAACAGATATGTGCACGTCCTTGATATCATTTCCGGTTTCCAAATACTATCAAATACCGTGAAATATTTTGCACAACTAACATGAAATTAATGAAAAATCTTTGAACTTTCTGAAATGTGAAAACACTTCAGTGTCCAGGCTAGCTTACCTAATCTAATGCTGTGTATCGTTTGTATGTTACTCATTTATCGTTTGTATCGATCTGAGTGTTCAATAAAGTTCTGTTCTGTTCTTAGATAGAACACCACCTTAGATACAAGTAAATACAGGTGAATACTGCCAACACAACTCAGAAACAGACTATTATTCTTCTAACTACATTCTTCCCCCCATGTTATTTTAGTTATAAGCTAAATATATATACATATAGCATGACAGTAATTTTTTATCATAAAATACATATTAGCATGAAACATTGAAGCAAAGCACATACACATAAAAAACAGTCATTATGAAATACAATTTACAACTATCATCACTATAAAACCCATTTACAACGTGTAAAATAAACGAAACATAATAAAATAAATTAAATGAAAAAAAAAATAAGAGCAAACATTCGCACAAATCCGAAGAAGCAGCATAAAACACACACAAAACTAAACAAAAAGCAAAGCGGACTAGCCACATATACATGTACTACACACTGCGGCAGACAGTACAAGAGCTAATGGGGCCATCCCAGGTCTGGACCAGTCTCCTAAATTCATTGTACGTACCTGTCTACTTTCCTGAGTTGATTGGGGAGGCTGTTCCACAACCGAGCGGCCTCGTAGGAGAAAGATTTGAGTCCATACCTTGTAGTGTTGACCCGAGGTAAAACAGCTGTATTCTCTTGTCTGCAATTATAATTAGTTACCTTTATTTCAATCATATCTTGGATAAAGCGTGGAGAGTTTTCTTAACTATTTTATAGACTTCACAGGCCGTGTCTCTCAAACGTCTTATATGTGGTAAATCGGAGTTTGATTTTTGGACTAAAAGTACGAAGGAAGACGAAAAATCACTATATACAAAACGTAGTGATCTTTCTTGATTTTTTTCCATTTTCTGTACACGTTTTACTGCACAGAAATGCCAAACAAGAGGGCAATAATTAAAACTTGATGCAAGGAAAGAGTTGTAAATCATTTGTCTCCCTTCCCTAGACAAAAATTTACCCATCCTTTTCAATACAGATAATTGTCTGGAGGCTTTTTTACGGAGCTCTGAGATGTGATAGTCAAAGTTCAATAAATTATCAAAATGTACACCTAGTAATTTGACATTGTTTTCACAGTTAAGTGATACGCCTCCAACATCAAAAGACTTGATTTTATCAAATGTTCGTTTTCCAATGCTGATTGCCTGAAACTTTTCAGGATTAGCTTTCATATCATTTTTATTAAACCAATCAATAACATGAGAACAATATTTTTCTAAAATGGATTTTAAGATAGTAGGATCCTGATGGGTGTAACCTATAGCATTATCATCTGCATGGTTGTAGAGAGATGAATCTTCAACACAATCAAAAATATTATTTATAAATATGTTGAAAAGAGGAGTGCCCAGGATAGATCCCTGGGGAACCCATTTAACTTTCTAGCAACATATCCCCGAGGGTTGTTCTTACTTACATGTCCCCCAAGGGTTGTTCCGACTAACATATCCCCGAGGGTTGTTCTTACTTACATGTCCCCCCTCCAGGGTTGTTCCGACTAACATATCCCCGAGGGTTGTTCTTACTTACATGTCCCCCAAGGGTTGTTCCGACTAACATATCCCCGAGGGTTGTTCTTACTTACATGTCCCCCCTCCAGGGTTGTTCCGACTAACATATCCCCGAGGGGTGTTCTTACTTACATGGCCCCCCCCCCCCGGGTTGTTCCGACTAACATATCCCCGAGGGTTGTTCTTACTTACATGTCCCCCCAGGGTTGTTCCGACTAACATATCCCCGAGGGTTGTGTCAACATGTCCACAATGTCAGGTTGCATTGTTGTGACAATATACACACAAATATATACCATACTACTGAGCGATATTCTCAAGTCAATAACAGATGTTTATGTACCATTTAACTTAGCGGTATATATCAAAATGATAAGCTGTCACATCAGAACAATACCCAGGCACCAACTTTACTGGTATAAGATACAAGATACAAGAATCTTTATTTACTGTCGTTTATGGCATAACATTGAAACATTAGATCTGTGGAGCGATTTTTACGACAAACATAAGTATAAAAACAGAGTAATAACAAGGTAAAAGGCAAGCTAGTAGAAAAAGTAGGATTATACAGCAAAAACTATGTACATATGTAACCCTGGTAAATACTAGCCGCAATATCTCGCTCGGCTATGGAGAACTTCTCTTTAGCTCGATCTGTTGAGCGTAAGACTAGTAATCATGCGCTCTGTTACACATAGAAACTACAAAAATAATCAGAAAACAGTTTGAAGATAGTACATGCATGTTAAAAAGCAGGAACAGTACTAATCATAACATAAGCATAACTTATAAGCATAAAGCATATAGAAACATACCAGAGTTAGCAAGCACATATTTCATATAATATCACAAATGGTTAATCAGATACTTTATAACGGAAAATGGTGTGTCATCTAATTTGGAACACCACAAGTTAAAAGTCACGAAAGTAAACAAATGTATAGAAAAATTGGATAACAAGCCTTGTGTAGATAATAAAAATAGCATAGCAGACAGAAGGGGTTGGAGTTTTTTGCCAATGATATATTTCCTTCAAAACCGATACAACGTGATAATAATGTAGCATTTATGAGTATTGTGTATTATTACCATTAATGTAAAGTCATTTTAAGGTTTGTCACTTGAAAGTTGTGCAACTACGGAAATGTGTAGTGTATTTGAGTATGCCAAATATTTAGTCTCGAAGGAACTGAAAATATATCTATTGATTTATATATAAGTCCAGCCACCAATACCATTTACATACCTACAATGTATACTAAACATGCTACCCACTTTAGAAGTGAACAATTGTATGGCACTGTGATGATAATCAGTAAAATTCCGGCAGTGTATTTATACGCGATGAAGTAGCTAGGATCGTTCGTGTCGTGTGGCTATAGTTCCACTCGAGGGTAAATCTTAATGGACCTACCAAATGAACTAGTAAGCATATATCATATTGATATCACAAACAATCAAAACTATTACACACTAAACTCAAACGTTCGATAAATCTCAATTAACGCAGTCCGAGGTCCATATTACCCCATCACGTTTATATAACAACGTACTGACATTAACTAGCATGTCTTAGGATAACACGAGATATTAGATATACAAATAGGGAGAATCATGGCATGGCTTTCGGAATGAAATTCCGGATCAAATTTCGAAACATGTGGTTAATTTATTCACATGAAAGACAAACTTAGAACCACGGGGTCAATATGATTTATATCGGCGAACCTGAGACCAACGATTAGCAAGTTAGAATCAGGGTAAATGTACGCTTTATCTCGGCGAACCTGAGACCAACGATTAACCAGTTAGAATAAGGGAAAATGTACGCTTTATCTTGGCGCAGCCTATTAACTAGCTACTATAGGCGTGGTCGTGTCTCTGCTAGCCCCAGCTTCAGTATCTCCGGTATTGAACTTTTCCTATTTAACTCCAGGTTTATATCGACGACCTATGATAATGTATCATTATGATAGCTAATTAAATCCAGAACATGTATGATCGTACACACAATCACATCATGTTACCTTAACGACCGATACATTTACTCCTGTTACACGGAGGTGATGTTTACTCTATTAACGACCAATACACTCACTCCTGTAACACGGAGGTGATGCTTACTCTATTAACGCCCAATACACTCACTCCTGTAACACGGAGGTGATGCTTACTCTATTAACAACCAATACACTCACTCCTGTTACACGGTGGTGATGCTTACTCTATTAACGACCAATACACTTACTCCTGTTACACGGAGGGGATGCTTACTCTATTAACGACCAATACACTCACTCCTGTAACACGGAGGTGGTGCTTACTCTATTAACGACCAATACACTTACTCCTGTTACACGGAGGTGATGCTTAGTCTATTAACGACCAATACATTTACTCCTGTTACACGGCGGTGATGTTTACTCTATTAACGACCAATACACTCACTCCTGTTACATGGAGGTGATGCTTACTCTATTAACGACCAATGCACTCACTCCTGTAACACGGAGGTGATGCTTACTCTATTAACAACCAATACACTCACTCCTGTTACACGGAGGTGGTGCTTACTCTATTAACGACCAATACACTCACTCCTGTAACACGGAGGTTATGCTTACTCTATTAACGACCATTACATTAACTCGTGTTACACGGAGGTGACGCTTACTCTATTAACGACCAATACATTAACTCGTGTTACACGGAGGAGATGCTTACTCTATTAACGACCAATACATTTACTTCTGTTACACGGAGGTGATGCTTACTCTATTAACGACCAATACATTTTCTTCCTGTTACACGGAGGTGATGTTTACTCTATTAACGACCATTACATTAACTCGTGTTACACGGAGGTGATGCTTACTCTATTAATGACCAATACACTCACTCCTGTTACACGACAGTGAAGCTTACTATATTAACGACCAATACACTCACTCCTGTTACATGGAGGTGATGCTTACTCTATTAACGACCAATACACTCACTCCTGTTACATGGAGGTGATGCTTACTCTATTAACGACCAATACATTTACTCCTGTTACACGGAGGTGATGCTTACTCTATTAACGACCAATACACTCACTCCTGTTACACGGAGGTGATGCTTACTCTATTAACGACCAATACACTCACTCCTGTTACACGACAGTGAAGCTTACTATATTAACGACCAATACACTCACTCCTGTTACACGACAGTGAAGCTTACTATATTAACGACCAATACACTCACTCCTGTTACACGACAGTGAAGCTTACTATATCAACGACCAATACACTCACTCCTGTTACACGACAGTGAAGCTTACTATATCAACGACCAATACACTCACTCCTGTTACACGACAGTGAAGCTTACTATATCAACGACCAATACACTCACTCCTGTTACACGACAGTGAAGCTTACTATATCAACGACCAATACACTCACTCCTGTTACACGACAGTGAAACTTACTATATTAACGACCAATACACTCACTCCTGTTACACGACAGTGAAGCTTACTATATCAACGACCAATACACTCACTCCTGTTACACGACAGTGAAGCTTACTATATCAACGACCAATACACTCACTCCTGTTACACGACAGTGAAGCTTACTATATCAACGACCAATACACTCACTCCTGTTACACGACAGTGAAGCTTACTATATCAACGACCAATACACTCACTCCTGTTACACGACAGTGAAGCTTACTATATCAACGACCAATACACTCACTCCTGTTAAACGGAGGTGAAGCTTACTCTATTAATTTGACCCTTTTTGGCCCCCGCCCCTCAGGCCCATGGGTGCTGAGGACCATATAATTTAATCGTTTGCTTGTCCTTTGGCCATGGAAGGTTTCTGCAAAATTTCATTGAAATTGTTTCATGGGTTTTAGAGAAGAAGTCGAAAATGTAAATTGTTTACGGACGCACGACGGACGACGCACGACGCCGGACAAAAGGAGACCGCAAAAGGTCACTTGAGAGTTTGTCTCAGATGACCTAAAACAAATGTCTCTGTATTTTCTGATTAGAGAGCACGTGTTACATGAAGCTAGCATTTCAAGTACAATTCTAAGTAAAAAAGATTCATCCGAGCTTGTAGAAATCCAACACTGGTGTCAAACAAAAAGTTAGTTGAATTCAAACAATATAATATGGACGATACCACAATTAGAATGCCAAATTATAGAAATGAAAAGGATTTATAAATTGTTAAGTTTCTATCTTCAACATGCATTTGGTCGTTTTTCTGCTATTTCTTAGTTGTTGTTTTGACATTTTTAATGAACTTTTAGGCTTTTACATTTCTTTTAGAAAATACAAAAAATCATCTGCGCTTAATATGTGCTAAAACAGTACAGTTGCACCATGCGTGTACATGTATGTCAGGTCCAGCACACTCTGCCGATTGAACTGTATAACTGTAAAATACATGTACCTATATAATTAAATCTACCTGTAATTTATACCTGTATGCAGTTATATGTTTTAGTTTTTATAGAAATAAAGCAAAGTCATTAGGTTCTTTTTTTCATGCTTTTATTCGATGTATTTTGTAATAAAATGTAAATAAAATCTTCTATTAAATGTGTGTCGTTTTATTTTAAAAAGAAAATAACATGAAAATAGCTCAAAAGACCTAAAGACCTATTCTGAAAATTGAATAATTGATTTTTCCTGAGGACATCATGTCCTTGTAATGGGTTATATCGATACATGTCTATATACCGTGCCTGGGTGCACACCGTATTAAAACCATCAGTGACAATTTCCCTTCGGCCATAACGTACTTCAATGGGTTTACATATGTATTGTGTTTCTCCACGTGTCCGTCTTGTCACGCGACACCGACTCTAAGTGTGATGCCATAATGGTGTACACTCTGTATTTCGTTTAGAACTTTAGCAAAATTTCATTGGACAAATACAAGTACAGGAGCATTGCTAACGTTTGTCTAGCTGTCTCGAGTGTGAATACATTGTAAGTTTAGCCTGACCACCACACCCGGAACACATTCCAGTAAGTGTTACGTTAAAAGTGCGCACAGGTTTAGTTACACCGTCATCTAGTAACGATGCGGGAATCGCGAACAAGACTCCTCTGTGTAACTGGATTAGTTCTGCTAGCTTTATACATAGGAAGGAACCATGTTCAAAATAAGAAAGGTAAGTCATTCTGCAATAATATATTTTTATTTTCTACTTTTAAATTCACATCTTGTCTGGAAGTTGATGAATCTTGTGTCAAAGGCACATGAGGTCATCACAAATAAAATTAAATTAGCGGTTCCCAGTTGATATATGTACACAATGTACGATTGCTTCAATTTACATTAACTCTTAAAAAAGAGAAAGTGAAATGAGATGATACCTAGCTACAAATACATGACCAACTGTTAATTTCACACACCCGTAGCTCAGGTAGACACAGAAAATTACAAATAAAATACATACGAACCCAAAACAACAAACAACAAGCAGATAATTGAGTTTGTTACTTTGATGTTAATGTAGATAACAATGACGAAGTGATTGACACTGTTTTTGAGTAATTAGATGTTCGTATTTCGTTACAAGAAGTCAAAAATGCTATTCGGAAATTGAAATGTGGTAAATCACATGGACCTGATGGTTTGTTAAATGAATGTTTACAAGCTGGTGAGGAATTACTTCTTCCAACTTTATCTACGTTGTTTAATTACAGATGTATATACTAGAATCTGGTTATTTTCCTTCTAATTGGTCGTCAGCCATACTTATTCCTGTCCATAAGAAAGGTGTTTTAAATGACCCTAATAACTTTAGAGGTATTAGTTTAATAAGTTGTCTATGTAAACTTTTTACCTCTGTACTAAATAAACGTATTTTAGATGTGTGTACAAAATATGACCCTATTACTGATGCACAATTCGAATTTCGTCCAGAACTTAGAACGATTAATGCAACTTTCGCATTACATTGGGGGTCGTTATTGTTGCAATATTAAAAAAAAAAATAACGTCTTAGACTCACACAAAAAGTCCCTTTCCCTTGCAATTTCTGGACATTGATGCCTTAACACAATGACATGCCAAACTCTTTTGCCGTTATCAATTTTTGCGAAAAATCTGTTTCTATGTATCTAAACACAGCATCGCTTGCCCAATAACCAATGGATTTGATGGTGTCAAGTGGGACCCCTAACTTGGCAAGCCAAGTGGCCCCTCCTCTACGAAAAGAGTGGCCTCGAATATTCGAGCCTTCCTCCCCTATTTGACATAGGCAGTTGCGCTATTTATCACAAAAACACTTGTAGCTGAGAGCTAAACCACCGTTAACTAGGAGGAGAGGTCCCAGAGGATTTGCTGCCTCTGTAATAAGCTACAGACATTTGAGCGCTGTAGCAGGACATAGATCATTCCCCGTTCTGGGCAGTAGGATTTCAACACGTTTTTCCCTGAACTGTATAGTCTTGGTTCGGCGTAAACACAACAAATATCCCCAGGGATAAGGGAGAAGATCTATGCGACGAACATCTCGGTCTCCATCAAATGCGCCAGTGGTCGTAATGTTCCCAGGGCGCAGGAGCCCATAAAACGCAATTAAGCATGCACACCAAAACGTAATGTCCGACAAATTGGTAAAGTTCAAGGTCGACTTGATTCTATGAAGCTGCTGAGGTGTGATTGCCCCCACTGGTGACTGGGCTGTACCCAGCTCGCGCTTAATACCTTGGAGTAGGTGTTTGAGTTGAAAGTCCTTGTTCACAGGGTCCCCAAAACCCGACAGTCTGTGCATGTGAACCACAATATTGAGATATTGTTGGATAGTGTTGAACCGAAATCCTCGAACCTTAGCTAGGTAAGTGACGTATAGTTGAAGGACTTTCGATGCTGCTGGGACAGATGTACAGTTAATACTTCCGCAAAAAGTTAGTAGCACTGCATATGTGTACGGTAAGTGGATGCTGTAGTACTAGCCCATGCCTTGTCTTTGTATTTTATTGCAGCTCTCTCCAGTTCCTCCACCATTGAACCACCTACAGCATATAAACAATAGAGACATATGTTGAAACAGTTCATGTACACAAAAGTCACTGTAGGCAAGGGAAGGAAGCAACGAGTACAATAATGATAATTTGTCCCTCTCGTGTAGTCGAGAACACGTGTCCGCAACTCGGTTCCACTCTCCTGGATAATATATGGCTTTGAGAGCGATATTGTTTATAGCACAAATCCAAAACAAATGACGTATCAGATGCATGACTAGACTGTTCCTCGAAGTGCCTTTGTTTATCCAAGACACTGCAGACTTATTGTCACTGTAGATCACGACGCGCTTATCACACAAAACCTTGTCCCAGCGGCAAATAGCAAAAAATATTGCACAAAACTCTTTCACGTTTATATGTTCGTTAGCCAAGGGAGGTAAATCCAATTTCCAATTCACATAGAAATAATCACCGTTAAAATAACCTCCCCCGCCGTCCGACGACGCGTCTGTTTGTAATGATGTGACAGGTTTTGGGTCATGAATCGTGCAGCTGCCATTAAAAACGGAGATGAATGAAATCCACCACCCTATGTCCGCGAAAAAATCCGGTGTCAAAAGTATCTTATGAGAATTGGCACAAAGTTTGTCTTTCATATCAATTACTCTCCTCAGGAATGTGCGGCCCCCACTTATTACTTGTGACGCCCAGTTTAATTTACCTATTAATACTTCAAGCTGCTTGCGACTTGCCCTTTTTCGTACCGAAAACTCCCTTAGCACGTCTGAGAAACTCTGAAGCTTGTCATTAGGCAAAGAAAAAGTCATTGTTATTGTATTGACCATTATGCCTAGAAAAATGATCTGTCTTACCGGACCTTCTACTTTGGACCAGTTAATCGCAAAACCCAGCTGTCGCAGCAGCTGTAACAATCTACACATAGCATTGTAACATTCATTATAAGTATTGCCAAACACTAAAAAATCGTCCAAGTAGGCAATTGCTGTGAAACCATATTTACATTTTAATATTCTACATACAGCACTACTGAGTTTTTGAAAAATCTGTGGACTTTTGGATGCCCCAAAAGGCAATTTTGTATCATACATATATGTTGGATTGTCATTTCCATCGAAATGATATTTCAAACCTGTTGCTTTGTAATTCAATGGGTGGATATTTACTGATCTGTAAGCCGACGCTAAATCCACTTTGGCTAAATAGCACCCAGGTGAAATATGTTTGGCTGCCTCCCGGAGGTCCATATAAGTACACGAACAGTCACTCTTGACATGACTATTTATAGATTTACCAGTAGGGCGACTCGCGTCATGTATTAGTCTGACCTTTGTTTTTGACTTTGGAATAGCCCCCAACGCACTTATTATCACTGGTTTTGTCTCAGTTATCACATAGTTACCGTTTGCTATCTCACTTTGTATCTGATCTTGGACCAGACCAGAAAACTGCTTACAAGAGGCATAGTTTTCTTCCTCCACGGGCACGATGTGTTTCTCTAGACCTTCATCGATAATGCGAAAACCGGTAGCCACGCCCTCTAAAATAAACTCCCTATCAAAGTCATCCGCAGGTAAGAGGGACTGCCAGGCTTCCAATTTCAACTTGTAGCTAGTTTGTACATTATTTACAGTGGCCTCATTCTTGGGCTGATCATGATCTATCCCTTGTTTGTATGATGAATCGCACTGTGCTCCGCATAACACACCGAACAGACATGCGCAAGTTTACACGATTTATAATCACACACGTCATTGTTAAATTTCCTGCATATTTCTCGATTGTCCGGAGTAAACGGTCCACGCTTTCGTGGGGTCGACCGTTCCCGACCTTGTCCCTCTCGTTTTGAATTTACCGTCGTACCCTGAAGTACCTGAGCAGTCAGGTTGTTTGGCTTAGGTACGAGTTGAAAGTTCTGTATCGCGGTTTGTGGCGTTCCCCATCGAAAACCTTCACTATGTTGGGCCTCCCGATATTCCCGGTCATACAGCATAACACTGCCGCGCACATACTTGCTGAAGAGTCGATTTATCGTTTTTGTATAATCCAGGTAGTCACGGATACCACGAACATCCACCTCGTTTGCCTCGATCATTTCTTCTAAAATTCTGCTATTACCATAGCCTCATTGTTCAACGCTGATTTTGTAGTCATCTTTGTCCATTTTACGATTTACTTTGACCCTTGCGGTGGTGAATGTGACGATTTCGTCCTCGTCTATCAATGTGGGATCGCGCCAAAGATAATTGTGTACAAGGCGGGGTTTAGACTTTTTTGTATTGTTCACATTCTGCAGCAGTGTCTGGAAATTTAAGTCAAGTAAATTGTTCATACCTGAAGTGCTGGGTCGTTCTCTCTCTGTTGATGACCCACCCTCCTGGCGATCACGTGGAGGGGCGGAGACGAAGGGGCGATTTTGTTCATAAATTTTCCGCCGACAATATTCGATCTCCTTGCAGAGAGCCCCTTTTCTTAACTCCGCTTTTAAACTATCGAGTTCCTTTTCGAGCTCGGCTTCTGGTTTGTCACTCATCGCTGATGGTGGTGGGCCTCCACAGGCATCATGCCGGCCATCATCACCCTGATGTTCGTCACTAGATTGAGAAGCATTTTCTTTCCGATGTACATTATCATCGGTCTCCTCGCTGTCACAGTTTTGGAGGAATGTCATTAGTGAGCTTGATCGCTCTCTTAGATTGTAAGCGTTCATCGCGATGTCGCTGGATTTTATATTTATATAAAGCACTGTGAGGCTGCTGCCATCTTGCTCTGCTAATGCTGTTAAAAGACCGGAACTAGCATGGGGAGCTAAGGGAGCTAACTCTAACTGCCTTGGCAAAGGCTAAAGTTGCGTACACCAAAATACAATTTACTAATAAATTTACACATTATAACGAAAACTTTATCTTCGAAGAAACGTTTGTACTGTTGCTTTAATTTGTGGACTTTCGCAACGCGTTTGATTTTGTTGATAGATTAAGCTTATGGCGTAAGCTGACTAAGCTTGATATTCGAGGGGAAATGTTATTCGTCATTAAGTCATTGTACCAATCAGTTAAATCTTGTGTATCAATTAACGGTAAATGTTCTAATTATTTTGGGTACAATGTTGGATTAATGCAAGCGGAAATATTATCTCCTTTATTGTTTTTAGTTTTTGTTCATGTATGCGGATGACTTAGTAATGTTTTCCGAAACTATTGAAGGTTTACAGAGTCTTTTAGATAATCTGAATGTGTATTCTATTAAATGGAAATTAACAGTTAACACTGAGAAAACCAAAATAGTTGTATTTAGAAATGGAGGTCGTATACGAGATAGAGAAAGATGGATGTATAATGGTTTGAAGGTGGAAGTTGTAGATGTTTTCAGCTACCTAGGAGTAAAACTTAAATTCAATAATAGATTCAGTCATATACAGAAACAGTTATCTGACCAAGGACGAAAGGCCATGTATGCTCTTTTTTCAAGCTATTCTAACTTGAGCCTAAACTGTACAACGTTATTGCATTTATTTGATACGTATGTTTGCAGTATATTGCATTTTACATGTGAAGTTTGGGGATCTACAAAGCGTACAGATATTGAGAGGGTACACTTACACTTCTGTAAGAAGTAAAGAAGTCGACTTGCAATGCAATGGTTTATTTTGAATAAGGTCGATATCCTTTGGAATATATAAGAAAATTCAGAATGATAAAATATTGGTTAAAACTAATGGATTCGAAAAATTGTATTTTGCAAACTGCGTATTCTTTTTTAAGTAGTAGCAATACAGGCAACTGCTTTAACTGGGTTAATTATGTCAAATATTGTCTTTTTTCTCTCGGATGTATGGACAAATGACTATTTATTGTAAAATATAGTTATCCAATAAGTTGTCAAACCTAAGGAATAAAAGTTGAGATTTTTTTTAGGAATGAGGGCTTGTTGTTAAAACATTTCGCTACCACTGACCGTACACATTGATCCCAGATTTTTTCTCCCATTCGATGTCAGCCCTCAGTCCGTGTCATCCCTCAGTCTGTGTCACTCCTCAGTCTGTGTCACCCCTCAGTCTGTGTCACCCCTCAGTCTGTGTCACTCCTCAGTCTATGTCACCCCTCAGTCTGTGTCACCCCTCAGTCTATCACCCCTCAGTCTGTGTCATCTCTCAGTCCGTATCACCCCTCAGTCTATGTCACTCCTCAGTCTGTGTCACTCCTCAATCTGTGTGACTCCTTAGTCTGTGTCACCCCTCAGTCTGTGTCACTCCTCCGTCTATGTCACCCCTCAGTCTGTGTCACCCCTCAGTCTGTGTCCCCCCTCAGTCTGTGTCACCCCTCAGTCTGTGTCACTCCTCACCCCTCAGTCTGTGTCACTCCTCAGTCTATGTCACCCCTCAGTCTGTGTCACCCCTCAGTCCGTGTCACCCCTCAGTCTGTGTCACTCCTCAGTCTATGTCACCCCTCAGTCTGTGTCATCTCTCAGTCTGTGTCACCCCTCAGTCTGTGTCACCCCTCAGTCCGTGTCACTCCTCAGTCTGTGTCACCACTCAGTCTGTGTCTCCCTTCAGTCTGTGTCAGCCCTCAGTCTGTGTCACCCCTCAGTCTGTGTCACCCCTCAGTCTATCACCCCTCAGTCTGTGTCATCTCTCAGTCCGTGTCACCCCTCAGTCTATGTCACTCCTCAGTCTGTGTCACTCCTCAATCTGTGTCACTCCTTAGTCTGTGTCACCCCTCAGTCTGTGTCACTCCTCAGTCTATGTCACCCCTCAGTCTGTGTCACTCCTCAGTCTATGTCACCCCTCAGTCTGTGTCACCTCTCAGTCGATTAGATTGTGCACCAGGACACCTAGAACGCCTCTTTACCTGGCGTCTCTCCATTTATAAGCGTTTTTATCTTGTACCAAGAACAACTTGTGTTTCTTCCGAAGATATCACAGAATTTCGGTTTTGTTCAAGAGACTGTTTTTTGAGCGGATTTACTGTTGTAATGGTTAGACTTATACGGATTCTACCGATACTATTCCTCAAAATGAAATATTGTCTGTACAGTTCTTTTAGAAACATTCACTGGATTGGAAATATCATTCATATATCATTTGGCATATAAGGAAACAACTGAAACATAATTCAGGGACGATACCGCTAATGAGGTACCGGTTTGAGAAGATACAATGTAGTTCTCAATGCCGGCGAAATGTTTGGTGGAGCTACAAAGACCTGACACGACACCGGGTGCTTAAGTTATATAGATAATTTATGTTATAAGACTAATTGTTTTGATAATTACAGTTCTTCCAAACAAGAGTAAATATTCGATGAAATAGGGAACGCAAACGAGATCATTTTTATAACCTTACATAATTCGTCAACTCGTGATTAGAATACGTTGCCCTAGCTGGAGATCGGTATCAGCCTGATTGTGACGTACTGTTAAAGAGGTGCAGACAAATTACTGCCTAAAACGATAGATATCAATGTGTGTCACCCCTCAGTCTCTGTCACAACTCAGGTAAATACACATACAATGGTGCTCAACCTTGCGATTAGATATAAATAAATTATCTTATTGAAGATTATATATCACATTTTACCAAGGCTAGAAACTACCATTTACTGCAGTAGTTGTAGGATTATCAAGATTGATTTTATAATTTTAGTAAAAAATATGTTTTCCAAATGTAGGTTATATCAATTTGAACCTGGAAAAATATCAACTAAGGATTAAAAGGCATTTTTAAATTTCATGCTTGTATGAACATATAGAACATGAAGAAAATGGCGTTCAAGCCCTATATCTACATTCTAATTTTTAAGTTATCATTTAGCAAAATGTAAGTATCCCCTTTTATATTTTAATCCTGAAGTGTCTGTGTCAGTGCAAACGAGAGCCCTGAAACAATCTATTGTCACAAACATGTTTGGTTGTAACGTAATGAAGTGTCTGTGTCAGTGTAAACGAGAGCCCTGAAACAATCTATTGTCACAAACATGCTTGGTTTTAACGTACTGAAGTGTCTGTGTCAGTGTAAACGAGAGCCCTAGAACAATCTATTGTCACAAACATGCTTGGTTTTAACGTACTGAAGTGTCTGTGTCAGTGTAAACGGGAGCCCTGGAACAATATATCGTCACAAACATGTTTTGTTTTAACGTAATGAAGTGTCTGTGTCAGCGTAAACGAGAGCCCTGGAACAATATATCGTCACAAACATGCTTGGTTTTAACGTACTGAAGTGTCTGTGTCAGTGTAAACGGGAGCCCTGGAACAATATATCGTCACAAACATGTTTTGTTTTAACGTAATGAAGTGTCTGTGTCAGTGCAAACGAGAGCCCTGGAACAATATATCGTCACAAACATGTTTTGTTTTAACGTAATGAAGTGTCTGTGTCAGCGTAAACGAGAGCCCTGGAACAATCTATTGTCACAAACATGTTTGGTTGTAACGTACATGACTCTATGAACACAGTTTTCTCTGGTAATGCTAAAAGGGGAACTTGCAATGGAAATGTCAATATAAATGTATGTGTACACGTTTATTTATTTGTTTCTTTCTGATATTTTGAATGACGTTTGTTACTAAACATTCATTTTCAGAAATACCACATCAAGCATATCTGATGTATGGTCAAGCAAATCCAGATGAAAAGGTAAGCTTATATCTGTTATGTCGGGTATTTCAAAGAAAGGGAAAAGCATGTCATTGTTTTTAAATACGAGCATCAAGATCGGGTTCTCAGCTTTCCATTGGTATACGATATGTGCGTCTGCGATACCGATATAATTGATTACAATGATTGAAATTTGAGCATAAATCGCCTCACAGAACAAATAGTTTCCAGATCGTCTCATGTCACATGAATTGATGACGTCATGGACAATGCCGAGCGTGACGTTAAAATTCGTTAAAAGCCGATCGGCCCAGATCGGCCCTGCGGCAGTCAACGTAAAAATCAGATCGGCCCAAATCGGCCCTGCGGCAAATCGGCCCTGCGGCAGTCGAAGGGTTAAAAAGAGTACAATTCACGTGTGTTGCTCGTATCTATAGTCGTCTGTAAGTTCTACATACATAAAATATATGAATTTATTACATGTTTGCCGGTGAACTCAGAAGTATCGGATTTTTTTAAGGTGATAAAACTGATATCTTTCACACTGTGACAAATATCAAAAGTGATATTTTCACCGTGTGAAAATACCACTTTTTGGTATTGACCAATCATAACGGTATCTTCTTTTCGCTGCATTCAAAGGAAACGCGTTTTCGTTCAGATTCAAATGAAGCGACGGTAGAATAAGTGGTTGTTATGGTAAATGTTTGGTACACATACTTAGATATTTACCTAAAGTTAGTGCAGGCAAATTCGCCATGCACCAAAATTCGCCACCCTGTGACGAAAATGCCATATGACGTCATAATACATAAGATGTGACGTAAATAACGTCACCATAGTCTTCAACACAGTTAAATCCTTCAAATATTTTGACAATAAGAGGTATAAGAAGGGAAAAGCTATACTTTTAATCAAAACAGTTATAAAATATCTTGTAACACAACGAATCTTAAAAAATTGGTCTGTGCGACGGACATCTCGTCAGTTAAACTCATTAATCTGAGGCCAGTTGGTTGTTATTTAGTGTAAATTTATTACATAAACATGAAAATACCCATATCTTAACACTAATTGCAGTTAATGCAAGTAAATTGTTTTTCTGCAAGTGTACTTTGGTACATGTACAATGTACAATGTACAATGTCCTTACAATGTATGGTTATAGAAATAGAAGGGGAGGGCGATCGTTGAAAGCCCTGGACCCTCTCATCATCCTCACCGATGAAAAATATAATATTGGGCAGCGATTTGGACGTTTAAATTGGTAAAGGACTGAGTCTTTATTGCGTATCATGTAAATTGACATCATCTCAGCCGATACCCGTCATCGTTCTCAAACAACATTAATCAGTTTCTTCAAGTTACCGAAACTAACTTAGATTACTTGTAAATAAGTTAAATGTTTGAAGGTTGCGAAACTGCCTGCACCTTTGAGCAAAACCACGGAAGGCCTGATGACGTCACAAATGTTGCTGCGTGACGCCATTCAGGCGTGTTTTACAACAATGTTTATTTATAGGCATTTCAGTCGAATCTTCTTCTGTATTGGTGCTTATCGACATGTTGATACATGCCTATTTGGTCGAATTATTAACAGAAACCCTTACTAATGTGACGAATTTGCCTTCACAGACGTTAAATATACAATTACTTACGTTTTTATAAGCAATCATACAAGATAATAGCAAAAAACGTCGGAATTGCGTTGAGTATCCCATTCAAAATGGCGCGCAGCCTTGTTGTCAAGCGTGACGTCATTATAATATGGCGCTAATTATTACGCTTCTGATTCCCGCCCCTTTTTTAATACATTACATTTTTCGTGTTTTATGCTTTAAAAATGTAGAAAATGTAATGGTGTCTTCAGTAATAACAAATATATTTCACTCGTGTGGCACTCGTTAAAAATATCAAAATATTTGCCACATTCATAAAATATGTTTGTTATAACTGAAGACACCATTAAATATCCTCTATTACTTTTTTTACACTATTGAACTTCAATAGGTGAAACTGGTTGAAGTCATATCTACATGATAATCTTTTTTGTCATCTAAGTTTGTGTGGTGATGATTCTTTCCAGGTTCGAGAAACAAGTCTTACAAATGTCAGAGCAAACAACAGCAATACATCTGAATTGAGGGATATCTACAAAGTGAGACGAGACCGGGTCACGACAGTATGTACAGAACCTAGATACAAGTATAGAGGTCAGAAGGCACAAGGAAATGGCAGGAAAAATATCCTCATTGATCGACCACAGCGACTAGCCTACTGTCCCATACAGAAGTCGGCGTCCACTTTTTGGAAACGTGTGTATAGGGTAATATTTTTATCTCTGTATATAAAATATTCTTGTTGGATAACTGCTATGTACGTCACGAGTGCTAGGCCAATAGGCCAACACGTGCCCGACTGTCACGCAGGAGGGAAACAAACACAAATTGTACCGGTTATTCATTATGAAACACAGAAAGTTCTGTTTATGTACATTTTAGATCACCTTCTAAATAACCAGAAGGCCAAAGATGATGATATTTGGCAAGTAACATACTGGGATAAAGGTCTACATAGTTTGTTTACTCGAATGACCTTGACTTATATTCAAGGTTACAGACTTATATTCAAGGTTACAGGGTCAAATATGCTCAAAACCTTTAAACTACATCTTCTGAGTAACCGAAAAGCCAAGATTGCTGATATTTCGCTAGAGCATGCTTGGATGAAGGGCTATCAAGGTTATTAAAATCAATGACTTTGACTTATATTCAAGGTCACAGGGATCAAATACGTTTTAAATCTTTAAACAACTTCTTCTGGATAACCGAAAGGTTTGTTCAACGTAATGACCTTCTTCGACTTTCTTAGTCACAGGGGTCAAATGTGTTAAAATCTATTAACAGGTTCTTTTGAATGACTTACAGTCATAAGTACCGATATTTTGCTTGTGTTGATTTTTGTCCACTTTTAAGGTTACAAATGTGAGATTAATACCAGGTGAGCGATGCAGGCCCATTGGGCCTCTTGTTACTATCATCTATTACAAGTTTATTTACTAACATCAAGCTTCAGTTTACAACCATGAATACTGAGTTGCTGTTTTGTATTGGTTTCAAATAATAAATAACGTCACAATCAGAAAATGTCAGGGAGTCCGTGAGACCTCAAAGTCCATAAGTTGTTATTATTCACATGAAACTCTCTTATTGGTCGATGTACTTATTTAGTGATATTTATCACTGAAGAGAAACATCAGCAATATTGTAAAATAAAACTTGTATTTCATTGGTAAAAAATGTGTAAAATTTATGTTTAAAAAATAGCAACGCTATCAGCGTTTCAGACCACCTCACATTTCTACATTTCGTTTAGAATTTATTTACTATTTGAAACACAATAGGATCAACACACAGGCAGATAATCAGTGCGAGAAAGGCACATGAAGTTTACCAGGACACGCTACCAGCAGCTAGTGAAGGTTAGCACGACTTTAGAGATAGAAAATTCTTACCGTTTTCTCATTCTTGTTTGTTTCGTCTGGGTATCAATCCGTTAAGAGTTTGTAAATGATCCTTCATATACTGCTTAATACGGCACTTTATACTGCTTAATACGGCACTGTATACTGCTTAATACGGCACTGTATACTGCTTAATACGGCACTTTATACTGCTTAATACGGCACTTTATACTTCTTAATACGGCACTGTAAACATCAAAATGGGACGTTTTGATGTAAATAGCCGGAGCGCGAAACTGTCTGATACATGTAATTAACTAATGCATAACACTTTGAGGTAGTTTAACTGTGCGGTTACTAACCCGTGCGCTTACTAACCGGTGCGTCATATTCTAAAAACAAATCGGAAAAGAAATAATAATTGTTTGTTTTGTTTTGTTTTGCTTTATTTGCTTTCACTTTTAATGTTTCCTTGAACGAGTATTTGACGCAGGGTTGTGGTTCTTAGATAAAAATAGCCATGGTAAATAAAATATAACATCGTGCATGCAATTATTATATATCAACATCCTGTTTATTTAGATTGTGGTAGGACAATCCAAGGCCACTTCACCTTTCGACCCCTCTGTACCGGCCCTGAAGAAATTCGATTCCATTGCGTTAATGAGTGACAATCAAGCAGATGACTTCGTGGACAAATCCTTATCTTTTATGTTTGTTAGAGAGCCATATGGACGCTTATTCTCGGGTTATGTTGACAAGTTGTTTTCACCAAATGTAATGTTCTGGAGAAATATCGGTGCTTTCGGAATATCAATTTTCAGGAAGAATCCCAGCAGTGTTGATTTGAGATGTGGGCATGACCTGACGTTCAGCGAGTTTGTTAAGACTGTTCTCTATTCTGATAAACACAACATAAAACGGAACGGCCATTTTACACCTCAGTATGAACATTGTGATCCATGTCACTACAACTATGATGTGATAGGTACACTCGAAACCCTTTCAGAAGACACGTTTTATCTTTTAGATCGAATGGGGAAAACCAACCTCAAGAAATCGCTCGAGATAGATTTTCGAGGCCAGAGTTTAAATGACACTATTCGTGATCAAGTGAACATGCTATTTGCATTCCATAAAGGGTACCGCGATTGTAAAGTATCATTCTTTGAAGCGCAACAACGAATGTGGAAAAAGTTTCAAATTCGAGGTGTTATCAGTAAAAATTCCAAATACCCGATAAGGCAAGATCAAAGTGAAAGATTGACCAAAGAAACCCTCACGGCATTGATATATCAAGGAATGGGAGATGCAGTTGACAAAAACGTAGCTAAAAAGAACAAACACGACGCTTTGATAGAGGCCTTTTCCACGGTAGATAAGAAGGACATGGACAGTTTAAGTAAGCTGTTTGGACCCGATTGTGAGCTGTTTGGCTATGACTGTCGACCTTCCAAACTATTTGATATAAACACTCCTATCACACCGTGGTTTTTTGATATCAACATCGCATAGTCCCGTAGATCATAGGTTTTCTTAAGTTTGGTTGGTATTATAACATTACTTAATTACACGTTGAAAATGGACCTCTGTCGAAAAGTGAACCATATGAAAAATTAATATAGTGATTTAAAATATCCACTTAGATTATGCTTAATAAAGTCCTGCCTCTTATTTCCAGAAAACAGCCCAGTATGGATGTCTGACCTAATTAGGTCAATGTGAGCTACTTTTGGAAATTTGACTGACGTTATAAAAAGCTGTCATCGGGTGAAGAAATAAACATTAAACTGTGGTTGGACCTAATTGGGTCACTGTGACCTAGTTTTGAGGATATGACCTACATTAGCAAAAATGGTCGGAGGGGTCAAAAATAAACATTTAACAGATGTTAGACAACATTTTCAAAATTTGACCTACATTATCAAAAAGGGTCATAGGTAATATTTAACAGTTGTTTGACAACATTAGGTAACCGTGTGCTTATTTTGAAAGTTTGACCTCCATTATCCAAAATAGTCATCGGAAAAAAGAGATTGTAAAAAACCCGTTTTTTGACCAAATAATTTGATCTATATTTAAAGACGTTGTCACAGGGTTAAGAACTTTACACATATTTTTCCCAGCCAAGTACATAAGAACTACTTTTTTCTGGTTTAACCTCAACTTTATAAATTGTTTCAGGATTCAGAAATTATACTAAAACCTACTTTTCAAAATTAGACGTACATTATTAGAAATGTCATTTGGTTCAGAAATTAGCAAAAATGAAAAAAAGATGTTAACCAAATCACGTCCCTGTGACATAATTTTCAAAAATCAAACTACATAATACAACATGCATGTATTTTTTTAAATTGTCAACGGATTACAAAACAAACATTCAACTGTTTTGACATAAGAATGTCATTGTGACCTACTTTTCATACTTTCTTTTCAATTTAATACTGGTTAAAATTACCTTAGTCCATGTTGAGCATGAAAGACAACCCCAAATTATTTCGACAATTTTCTACATTGAATGACTTAACATCGCCGCGGGTCTTTATTCCACGTTGACCAAATTGACCTAAAAAATCATGAAACCTTTTAACATTCAATAGTCAAAAAGTGACCCGGGTCCATATTCAACGTTGAAAATGGACCTCTGAAAATTGTTACAGTATTCCATATTCAATAGTCAAAATGTGACATAGGTACATATTCAATAGTCAAAATGTGACATAGGTACATATTCAATAGTCAAAATGTGACATAGGTACATATTCAACGTCGACACTGGACACCAGTAAAACATGACACAAGTCCAATGTCAAAATGTAGCCCCGGGTCCATATTAAAAGTTGAAAATAGATCCCGGAACCGTTATGTCATTTTCATATGTTTAATTGTCGAGAATGGTCGTGGGTCCATATTCAACGTTGAATAAGGACCCCAGAACATTATGACAACTTTTTATATTTAATAGTTAAGTGTCAAAGCAAATGACCCGGGTCCATATTCAACGTTGAAAATGGACCCCTAAACAAATATTACAGTTTTCCATATTCAGTTGTTAAAAAAGGACAAAGGTCCTTATTCAACGTTGAAAATGGATCCCAGAAACATTATGTCGTTTTAATATATGCAATTGTCGAAAATGGTCGTGGGTCGATATTTAACGTTGAAAATGGACCCTAGAACTTAATGTCATTTTTTCATATTGAAATGTCAAACAAAAGACCAAAGTGGGATCATTGCTCCCACCATCGTTAGATCTTCCTTAATTCTATCTGAGCTTGATCTTTTTGATCTCTTATCTGGTAGATTGATATGTTGTCAACATCTTGATCAGTCCCAAAATGAAACAAGAATGTTTATGGATAACATATGGTCCCAGGGTTAAATTCAACTTAAAAGTAGACCACAGAATATTATTACACTAGGGACGTAGCTATAGCCCTTATTCGAAGTGGATTAATTTAGGAGCGGTGACATTGTAGGGGAACAAGGGGGTGCAAAAGCATTGTTTTGGATGTTTTTCTGCTTGAAATTTGGTGTGTTCGTCTGCGTACCAGCGTATAGGCAGCTACGCGCCTGGACACCATTCCATATTCCATTGTCACTATTCAACGTTGAAATTAGATTTCAGAAACATAACGTCGACTTTGTATATTCAATCGTCAACACTGGTTCCTGATCAGTATTTAATATTGAATATGTTGTCGTCTTTATATATTCAACAGTAGAATATGGTCCCATGTCCATATTCAACCTTGCAAATTGACCCCAGAACATTATAATACCTTTCAATAATCAATTGTGAAAAATGGCCCTGGGTCAATATTCAACAGTGAAATTTGAATTTTGAGCCGGGAATTCTTTGAATAGTATATGAATACAAACAAAAGACGAAATGTAATTAACTTCCCTAACGGACAATTCGAAAAGGGTCAGATGACCACTACAGGTACGTAACTTTTGAGGGATTACACTTGTGTGTCAAGCTAACAATGTACCTGGACTACACCTGTTTTCATTTTGATATTTTATTACAAACGCTACCGCTTGGCGATATTAAAAGAAGAATATTATGTTGCGACAGTATTAGCATGTATACTAGCATTAATGTCAAACAAGTTGTGTCACAATGATTTATCCACCGATTGGACATAGTTTTTATAATTTCATTTACATTCAATTATGCAGATAAAACGTAATACATGCAGACTGAGAAAAAATATTACACAATGTTTACTTGCAATTAATAAAGAACCGTTATATCACCAATAAAGTCTACACCAACCCAGAATTCTTTAATATTTTCCATCTTTAATAACAAAATATGCCGTTTTATTTATTCATTGCCCGTATGTTATGGGTAGCGTCCGTCCGTTTGTATTTTAGTTTCCGCAAGATATCTTGCTTAAATATCATTCGATTATGATGAGTCACACTTGGTACGCATGTACAGTATCCAATGACTGAGGCTACGTACGAACTAATTAATTAGCCTACTGTGATCTGATTGGTCAATTTCAAAACTTAAGTTTCCGCAAGATAATTTGCATAAACATCGTTAGAATTAATGAAACCTGGTACATATGTATGCATGTATACAGTATACACAGGCTGAGGCTAAGTTCGAATTTGAGCAAAATCCGCGCATACTATATTACATGTATCATACTGTGCTCTGATTGGTTGACGGTTTCTGCACAATAACTTTTTCAAATATGACCAGATTCAATATTTGTATTATACAATGATGAATAATAAGCTTCAGGTGAGCAAAACCTACACATAATTTATAACATGTAGCATACTGCTTTCTGATTGGTCGACGGTAATAGCACCTTTGTCAAATATGACAGGCCCTTTTTGGACCAGGTGTATCCGGATGTTCAGCTCCTTAGTTTGTTCAAGGATGTTTTATTGTATCACATGCGCAAAAGCTAAGACAAAGGTTTGACCGAAGGTGAGTTCTTTGTGTACCAAAAGGGGTAAGGTAAATAAAAAATAAACAATCAAAACAATACCATTTCTGTTTTTGGAAATACGTGTACATTAGACAGGCATATATAATAGAATGAAAAAAGACCAAAATTCAAACCTCAATTGAAGATTGTTATTTAAAATGGAGGATTAAGTCATGGGGTTGTTTGAGGTAATTTTCAAATAAAAAGTGTTTTGTTTTCTCAAAAATTTCCTTTCTAATTTATATTTTGAGTTAAAATTTACAACTGTACTCGTTTGAATACACTTACATGGAATGCATATTCACGATACACTTTCCTTTTGTTTTATACTTTTGAGTTATGTCGCATCTCAAACTTGGCAATTTCAAATATCTCTCAACTTAAGTGATAAGGGACACTCCATATATGCTATAAGTATAAGATATAAATAGTTAATATTGTATATAATATATATTATGTAATATTTGCTCAACACCTGTGGCTGAAGTGAGTTCCTGGGCCCACTTGTATAAAACATCTCAACTCTTGAGGTTTCCTCAAGTCTAAGATTTCCCATAAACAATACATTGCTTGAGATTTTCCTCAACTTTGAGATGTTTTATAAAAGTGGGGCCAGGTCCTGATTTTTTTCTTAATGATCAAAGTTAACTTACAAATAAAAAATGGCATTTGCCACCACAACTACTGAAAAAATCATGAATTTAATATATGAAATTTGATTTGATGGTAATTTTAAGTCTCCAAGCCTCAAGAAAAGTGTATGTTTATTTGTTAGATTAACCCATTTCATTGTTTTATGAATTGTTCTGCCTAATAAGGGTTAATTGTATATAAAAAGGCACTTAGGATAAGCATGCAACTTAGCATAGATATTAGTTATATGATGATATTTAATTTGTATCCCAAAAACCCACTTTCGGTCAAACTTTTGCCTTAGTTTTTTGCGCATGTGATGAATAAGACATCTTTGAACAAATTTTAAAAGGAGGTGAAAATCCGGATATACCGGGGCCAAAAAAGGGCCTTATATACACTTATCCTTTGCCAGTAATTAGTAAGCAATAGAAATATATTTGGCTTAAATAGTGTAAGATGAATAGATATTTAGCAATAAGGGACAGTTTCAATATCTATTTTCATGGTTTGAATTATGTACAATAGGGAGGCAATTGCATTTCACCGGTCATAACGGATATGTGAAATGTTCAGCTTAAGTTGGTAAAGTATAGTATGTACTCTCCTTTCACAAAATTCCAGGAATAGTCCTCGAATCTTCTCCCTTTAGATACAAAAATGCATCATAAGAATTTTAAGATGTCAGATTGGCATGGGACGAGCGTATAGTGTTCCTACTTGCGGTCCTCTTGTTGTAATATAGCAATGAAGTTGATGGTGAAACTCGTTGATATTTTGAAACAGATTAATATTTCTTTCCATACATATTAACAAACATGCGATGTTCTATTCCAGTTGTATATTAAAGGTTTGATTGATGTATATGATAGTTACTAGTAGTCTGTATACTATACGGCATTGGGCATGGAGGCGGTTTATTGATAAAGTAATGTCAAGCTGGCCTATTTTTCTTTAAACAACAATGAAAGTATCTGTCAAACTGCTTAAAAAATATTTGACAATCATGACTGTAGTATGAATTTGTGATAAAAATACAGCGGTTTGACATTTACAATAATCGATTTAGGTGCTGTCAGGATACAATTATTAGGTTATTTATGTAGTTCATTGCAACTGAGCCCCCTCCTTAGGAGAAAATGTATATATAATTTACATGATGAAATAATGCGATAAATATTCAACATCTCGTCTATTTCATCTAGTTCATTATTATAGTCCAACAAAGTTTAAAAAAAAAGTATTAATCAACCCCATACATACTTAAATTAGCAAACGATACGTATGGAGGCATATTTATCGTGACATATGAGGGTGAACACTAAGGTAATGAGTACCATCATGTTAACATATATTACTACCATCGGCAACATACTAATTTTAAATCAGTGACCTAATTAGGCGAAAGAACGGTTCTAAGTTCATTTCTGAATCCAATGACAATTTTTAATTAATGCAGGTCAATTTCTCAAATGTAGGTTAAATTTACCTAATTAGGTTGAACAACAGTTCTAGGTTCATTTCTGAACCCAAAGGCAATTTTTAATAATCAAGGTCAATTTTCAAAAGTAAGTTACAGTGACCTAATTAGGTGTAATTAAAGTTTTAAGTTCATTTCTGAACCAAATGGCAAATTTTAGTAATATAGTTTTTTTTTTTTTACAAAAGTAGGTCAAATTGAACGTATTAGGTGAAATAACAATTCTGAGTTCATTTCTGAACCCAATGAAACTTTTTAGCAATGTAGGTCAAATTTTCAAAAGTAGGTCAAATATACCTAATTAAGGTAAACAGAATATGCCTATTTCTGAACCCCATGATACTTTCTGCTAGTGTATTTCAAATATTGCAAATATCTCAAAAATAGGTCACACTGACCTCATTAGGTCGGACGATGGACGCATAGGTACACGAGATCATTTTGGTACTTCAGACAAAGTAAAGGGTCAGTTTTCAACTGCCTACACGTGGGAAATTGACCTCTTATGGTGTCCATTTTCAACAGGAAAGTCAGTTTTCAACGGCTCCCCGGTTCCATTTTCAACGGGAGTCAATTTTCAACGTTACACCGGCAGTCATACAGAAGTGAACATGGTAGAAATTTGTACTACAATGTGAAATGAAAGCCTATGTAATGATGTTCCCGTGTGTAATAATATATTAGAATGACATGTTCCATGGCGGGATGTTTAATGTCAATAGATTAAGTCTGTTTTTACGTTATTATTGAAATAAAAAATAACTGTTGAATACTGATACCTTCACTGCAGTTTTTTTAACATACTTTTGCCAAAGCTTTTTTAATCACGAACAATGGATATTTTTAACAGAAAAGAAGGGCGTGACGTTTGTGTCTGACCCTACCGTGAGTTGACGGTAGGGTAGCACTGATTTGACTGATTATTGACTTATATCCTCAAATCATCGCTGAGTTCTGAAGATATATTATATTTCCAAGAGTTTGCTAACATTTCACAAAAGTTAAATAATATCTACCCAAGTCAAGCTGTCCATTGCAAGTTAGAAGTGTTTCCTATCCAATTTAGATACGTTCCCCGGCGGAATCGACTTTACTGGTAGTGCCTGATGTGATTCATGTAACATGGTCCCATTTTAATTTGATTGTCAAAAAATGATGATGTTACTCTCACAAACAAATGACGTAACAATTAATACCTGCTCCCAAGAGAAGATAACTCGGCAATACGCAAAGACGGATAGATCCTTTCGGGATAAATCTTGCGCATGCGCATATCGCACTTGGGGGTGGCAACAGATTTGTTGATAGAAACAAAGATGGCGTCGCACTAAACTTCAGTGGGACCAATACCACCACTGTCGCTGAATACGAAACAAATCCTTAGGCCAGTTATCAGCGATCATGATCTGCCAACTTATGAACATGTTAGTTACTCTTTGTTATAATTAGTAACACCTCCTTATGTCCAGTTCAATGCTATATATCAGTTCATGATTGTACAGAAGAACAACAAAGCGTACGTTCTTTTCGGACCATGGACAGAGTCGTGTCCAATTTCCAGGCCGGAGACGTGCAGGGCATAAAATTGTCACAAGTCAGTTTTTTTCTATTCTAATGATTTACTGATACCCATGAGATGGTTGACCTGTGTACGTTAAAGAAAAACACACCATAAAACACGTCCCGAAAACGTTGACTTTTTAAAACTATATATATATATATCCATCAAAGGAATTTTCTATCAATTTGTTTACTGTTACACCTCAGTACATTAAACAAAAGTGGAAGAAATTCAATTTCCTATATATTGTGCTGAGCATGTGATGTAAATTATAGCTAAGGCTTGACAAAACAATGTGCTTCCTGTAACATGTTGGCAAAATTTAGGGTAGGTAACAGATTTTATTTTAACAAGTAATTTTATATAGTCAATTATATGAGAATGATCTTGACTTATTTAAGCATTGCTTCAGTATAGGCACAACAAATTTGGGTAGGTACAAGAAACACCAAGTATTTTTTGTTTGGCCTAAGTTAGCCTTTAATATTGATTGTATAACTAAATTAACATACACCATGTCCTTCTATTCAATACAATGACGTCACGACAACAATCCATCAAAGACACGTCAACCCTGAATTAAGCATGTAACGTCGTCATTACATTGCAGGGATAAACGTTGACTTTTTAAAACTATAAGAGAAAAAGAATCATTCACCCCCTTGTGGGTAAGATAGGGGAATCTCAACCCTCGGAAAAAGATTCTTAAGTTGCCAAACACTCGGCAAAGCCTCGTGTTTGGCAATTTAAGAATCTTCCCCCTCGAGTTGAGATTGCCCTATATCACCCCAAGGGGATGAGAGATTCTATTATTCTTTCCCGGCTTAAACGGGAGACACATCTGTGAAGGGTGGGAGAACATGATAATGACCACAACAAAGGTTGTCGAGTCAATTACACTAGGAACTGTCTATATTGTAATATCGACGGGAGTACATGTATTATCACCCGTTTGTGGCGCTCTCATTCCTGTGTACATTTCTAACTGGTTATGTACAATGTAGATAAATTGGATGGCGAGAAGTTATGTCGAGCGCTCGAGATAGTAAGTCGAGCGCTCGACTTAAATAAAAAAAATATGTGTGTCCTAAACCAGCCACCGTATAAATGTACCACCGTATTAAAAATAAAAGAGGTTGTTTTAAAATAAATGTTAATAACAGATTACGTGTAATATTCTACAAACTACATTTTTTTCACGTTATGATGTTACTAGGACCTCCAACCTAGTTATATAAACTAGTATTTAAAGGTCTAGCATAATCACTTTCCCATAGCCACAACAGCTTTGGTCCCTCAAAGCTGAACAAAACTTACATGTTCTGTTGAATATTGGACAGGAGGTTGACACTAAATACATAAACATACATTGCAAATGAAAAATACATTGATGTTTTCAAGTAGAACAAAGTAAAGTACAAACAATGTTGATTAGTAGATACATCAGATGAGACATACCATGTATGTATAGTTCTGTGTTTAAAAAACATATCCATGCAAGTACTGCATTACACAATCATGTTCTGTCAGCAATTGAAGGTTCAGGGATTTAAATTGGGGTAAAGGTCATTGGTCAAATTCAAAATCTTCACCATTGATTTTGGTTTTTCAGTGCTAGTGTTTGCAGTGGTCATTGGTGAAAGGGGTCGGTACAATCCTTGTAGAGAGATATGAACACAAAATGGTTGCTGTAGCAATTTCTTTACAGCAAAATACTGCAAAAATAGAATTTTCACATATCTGTTCACCAAAATACTGTGTTTGGTCAATTGATTTGTAATTTTGAAACCTGGCCAGTCCGCTTGCAGTTTGCTTGAAGGAAATGGGTCCAAACTTATGTCAGAAATATGTTGTGGGCGCTGGATATAGGATATCCGATAGGATGGACACAAAGTGCATTATCGGAATAAGCTGGCAATCTGAACTATTAGTAAGATCTATGCACAATCAAAGTGTCGAGGGCACACAGGGATGCGGTGTATGAATGATTTGAATAATGGAATAAAGGAGGCGTATATCAGTACAAAATGGCAGTAAATAATAAAGAAAATGTTGTTGAGTAAGGGTTATAATATATAGTCCATCCCTTAATCATAATTTTCCATAAAAATATATATAACAAGCAGAGTATTGCTAAAACAATATAGCTAAAATTAGCAGTATACAAATAAGTAACGATGACCTTAACCCAACAGCCCTGAAATTGAAACTTGTCTGATATTATGGTCCTTAATCAGTGTTTAAAATCGATGGAAATCCTTCAAGGAATGAAGCTGCTACAGCGAAGTGAAGACAATGATCTTTTTCCAGTGCGTGTAATCACGGACTTAGGCAAGTCCCTTGTGTATCTCTCCTTTTCTCGATATTGTAACGAAGGTTAAAGACCTATATAATTATTCAGTTTCTGGTTAATGTGAATAATATGTATATACGGTTTTTATTTTTGATGTTCAATATGCTATATTCACGAAGCACTTGTATTATACTAATCGGGCCATTATCTAGAGACTGTATTGGGAAACTATCTACAAACTCGTTAGGCACAGCTCCTGTCGCAATGGGAAGCTATCTATAAACTCGTTAGGCACAGCTGCTGACGGCTACTTTAGTATAAGTCAACATTCACTTTCACTTGGAGACTTTCCATTGAAAAAAAAAGAAAACAAGAAGCCTACTTTATCAAGGACAGTTATCAAACAGTCGTTCAACAAGTCGTGAGCATGAAACTACACAATGATGGACAAGGGAGAAAACTCTTACACACACACTTTAGAGTATTAGAATACAAGGCGTAGTAATTTGAACCAAATATAATTTGGAACTTTCACTGATTAAAACGCCACTGTTAAAGATCTTTACATATTTTTTTTATTTATTTTTTTGTCTTATACGGATATATTTTACCATATTATAGCATTGATCATATCATGATATAATGAATATATTATCTAAAGATCTTTCGCAGAAGGAGATAAAGTGGTGTTTTTATTTGTGAAGAAATTATTCGTTCCAAAAAGCGTAAAAATCTGATATTGATATAGTTCAAGATGCTCACTGAAGAAAACTCGCCTTTTCGTTAAATTTTAACATTGATTCTTTGATTTATTGATCGTTTTCATACGCATTCCATAAAACAATCAACACAGCATTTAAAGATCTTCCGCGGAAGAAGAAAGTCTGTTTGTTTAGTTTTGATTTTGACTTTTACAAATTATTACTGAAATGGCTTTTACAAGGATTAGTGTAATGACATTTAAAAACACTGATGCATGAATCCATGAAAATTGTTCAAAAAAAATCTAAAAATATGGAATCAGACTGAGGCGAAGGTGTGGTAGCAGGGTCTGCATAATTAATATGGGTGGTGTCCTGGATTTTACATGGTTAACCTGTTGTAACACAAATAATGCTGTGGACAATTTTCTACGCCTGATTACTATCCATACTACAAACAGTGACAATGATGCGACACCCATAGTAACAATAGTAATGATAGTGGTCAAAATTAGGCGACGATTGATTTATATCGATTTCTCTATCTAATAAGGGTTCGGATAAGGTATCAAAAATGAGTTGGTCTTTCGAAGTAGCATTTGCCATTTTTCTACGACTTAGATAAGATTTTGTATCTGCTGCTAACATTCTAGAAAAAGAGTGATTGTACATTTTACACGGCGGGATAGTTACAGTAGTTGGTGTACTTGGTGTCTCCTAAGATAGTATCTATCTAAGAGTGATTGTACATTTTACACGGCGGGCTAGTTACAGTAGTTGGTGTACTTGTGTCTCCTAAGATAGTATCTATCTAAGAGTGATTGTACATTTTACACGGCGGGATAGTTACAGTAGTTGGTGTACTTGTGTCTCCTAAGATAGTATCTATCTAAGAGTGATTGTACATTTTACACGGCGTGATAGTTACAGTAGTTGGTGTACTTGTGTCTCCTAAGATAGTATCTATCTGGGACGCATTGAACATTTCCTGTACTAATGCCATGGATAGTTATAGTAGTCGGTGTACTTGGTGTCTCCTAAGATAGTATCTATCTGTGACGCATTGGACATTTCCTGTAGTAATGCCATGGATAGTTACATCAGTTAGTGTACTTGGTGCCTCCTAAGATAGTATCTATCGGTGACGCATTGAACATTTCCTGTAGTAATGCCATGGATAGTTATAGTAGTTGGTGTACTTGGTGTCTCCTAAGATAGTATCTATCTGTGACGCATTGAACATTTCCTGTAGTAATGCCATGGATAGTTATAGTAGTTGGTGTACTTGGTGTCTCCTAAGATAGTATCTATCTGTGACGCATTGAACATTTCCTGTAGTAATGCCATGGATAGTTATAGTAGTTGGTGTACTTGGTGTCTCCTAAGATAGTATCTATCTGTGACGCATTGAACATTTCCTGTAGTAATGCCATGGATAGTTATAGTAGTTGGTGTACTTGGTGTCTCCTAAGATAGTATCTATCTGTGACGCATTGAACATTTCCTGTAGTAATGCCATGGATAGTTATAGTAGTTGGTGTACTTGGTGTCTCCTAAGATAGTATCTATCTGTGACGCATTGAACATTTCCTGTAGTAATGCCATGGATAGTTATAGTAGTTGGTGTACTTGGTGTCTCCTAAGATAGTATCTATCTGTGACGCATTGAACATTTCCTGTAGTAATGCCATGGATAGTTATAGTAGTTGGTGTACTTGGTGTCTCCTAAGATAGTATCTATCTGTGACGCATTGAACATTTCCTGTAGTAATGCCATGGATAGTTATAGTAGTTGGTGTACTTGGTGTCTCCTAAGATAGTATCTATCTGTGACGCATTGAACATTTCCTGTAGTAATGCCATGGATAGTTATAGTAGTTGGTGTACTTGGTGTCTCCTAAGATAGTATCTATCTGTGACGCATTGAACATTTCCTGTAGTAATGCCATGGATAGTTATAGTAGTTGGTGTACTTGGTGTCTCCTAAGATAGTATCTATCTGTGACGCATTGAACATTTCCTGTAGTAATGCCATGGATAGTTATAGTAGTTGGTGTACTTGGTGTCTCCTAAGATAGTATCTATCTGTGACGCATTGAACATTTCCTGTAGTAATGCCATGGATAGTTATAGTAGTTGGTGTACTTGGTGTCTCCTAAGATAGTATCTATCTGTGACGCATTGAACATTTCCTGTAGTAATGCCATGGATAGTTATAGTAGTTGGTGTACTTGGTGTCTCCTAAGATAGTATCTATCTGTGACGCATTGAACATTTCCTGTAGTAATGCCATGGATAGTTATAGTAGTTGGTGTACTTGGTGTCTCCTAAGATAGTATCTATCTGTGACGCATTGAACATTTCCTGTAGTAATGCCATGGATAGTTATAGTAGTTGGTGTACTTGGTGTCTCCTAAGATAGTATCTATCTGTGACGCATTGAACATTTCCTGTAGTAATGCCATGGATAGTTATAGTAGTTGGTGTACTTGGTGTCTCCTAAGATAGTATCTATCTGTGACGCATTGAACATTTCCTGTAGTAATGCCATGGATAGTTATAGTAGTTGGTGTACTTGGTGTCTCCTAAGATAGTATCTATCTGTGACGCATTGAACATTTCCTGTAGTAATGCCATGGATAGTTATAGTAGTTGGTGTACTTGGTGTCTCCTAAGATAGTATCTATCTGTGACGCATTGAACATTTCCTGTAGTAATGCCATGGATAGTTATAGTAGTTGGTGTACTTGGTGTCTCCTAAGATAGTATCTATCTGTGACGCATTGAACATTTCCTGTAGTAATGCCATGGATAGTTATAGTAGTTGGTGTACTTGGTGTCTCCTAAGATAGTATCTATCGGTGACGCATTGAACATTTCCTGTAGTAATGCCATGGATAGTTATAGTAGTTGGTGTACTTGGTGTCTCCTAAGATAGTATCTATCGGTGACGCATTGAACATTTCCTGTAGTAATACCATGGATAGTTATAGTAGTTGGTGTACTTGGTGTCTCCTAAGATAGTATCTATCTGTGACGCATTGAACATTTCCTGTAGTAATGCCATGTATAGTTATAGTAGTTGGTGTACTCGGTGTCTTCTAAGATAGTATCTATCGGTGACGCATTGAACATTTCCTGTAGTAATGCCATATTAACAGGGAAGAGTGGTATAACCTGATCTGCGGTGCTGTTGAGACACAGGACTAGGTGAATAGTACCAAGAAACAGAAGATAGAGTACACATGCAGGGGGCAGTGTGAATACAAAAAGAACACCCGGGTATGTGGTATTGGTTAGAAGAATAAAATGGAGTTAGTTATGTTCATATTAATGAACTATGATAATTGTCATGTTTTACAGCAATTATAAATTGAGTTCAAATTGAAATCAAGGGGTTACGCTCACTTTTGCTCTCTGCACCCCTGAAATATATCATAGCAAAATCAAAGTCACGGAAATAGCTGTTTGATTGGTTTTAGGTAACATAAACTGACCAATCGCTAGGCTGATACATGTCCTATGAAGATTACAAAGGACAGACGCCCGACTTCAAAGTCTGTCAATTTTTACCGTTACCTGACTGCAAGATTCTTTTGATGTACATCAAAGGATCGGAGAGCGAAGGTGAGCGTAACCCTTGGTACTTGATAAATCTATCTAGTCTGCTTTTTCCAAAGGATGCTCCAGACTAAATTAGGATAAAATCCCTTAATCCTTATGGTAAAAGAAGGATCACATTTGTATAAAGGTTTTACTTCTATTTCCCCTATTGAGCCCCACCCCTCAGGTTCCAGGGGGCCACACCCACGGTTTATACAAAATTGATTCCCCTTTACCCTAGGATGCTCCAAACCAAATATGGAACAAATCCTTTCATTCCTACAGAAGAAGAAGGATTTTAAAGAATAATTTGCCATATTTCCTTTATTGGGCCTATTCCTCAGCCCAAAGGGGGCCAGATCCACCATTTATACAAAATTGAGTCCCCGTCCCCCAAGAATGATTCTGACCAAATATGGAACAAATCCTTTCATTCCTACAGAAGAAGAAAGATTGAAAAGAGTTTGCTATATTTCCCCTATGGGGCCCACCCATTCAGGTCAAAGGGTGCTATACCCACCGTTTATACAAAATCGAGTCCCATTTGCATAAGGATGCTCCAGACCAAATTTGGTCAAAATCTACTTTGCCGTTCAGGACTAGTAGCGTTTTAAAGGAAAAGTGGACGGACGGACGACGGACAACGGACGCTGCGGACCAGGTGAGCTAATAAAACCAGGTGAGCTAATAAAAAGCATCTCATAAAGTAACTGCATAGAGTTTACATCTGAAATGTGTACATGTAAACAACATAAATAACTTTGTTTGTTACTAATATGAAAGAAACTTTGTGTATCAATTACAATCATTATTCACTAGTGCAAGTATAAGCGAACAAAACTTACCCAATTCGGAATATTATAAATCCTGTCCAACACCTGAATAGTACATAGATAAAACTAGAAAATAATCTGGACAAATTTTCCGGAATATATGTGTAACTCTTTTTATGTCACTTACATGTACACATACCTAGATCAAACACCTATACAATGTAAGTCATTACAAACTTTACGGATGTATGAAAGTGGACGAGTGGAATTAGTGGGGTTCTTTCAATCATAGGCATTAAAAGTGAATTATATACATACGGACTTGATTAGAAATTGTTAATCGAATACTATCATTAGATAAACAAAATGAGTCTTTACTTTTTTGTATTTTTAAAAATAATTGTAATAAAAAATAAAA
>NW_018404202.1:785285-787532 GCF_002113885.1 Mizuhopecten yessoensis
TAAAAAAAAAAAAAAAAAAAAAAAAAAACTGCAGCTATGTCCATTTTCTCTTATTTTTCGTATTTAAAGAAAAGTAAAATAGATTTTGTGATTGTTTCAGTTAGTCGTCATGACAGGGAATAGACTTATACACTCATTAATGGAAAGATAATTAGCTTTAAAGTATATGGTAAGAGAACTGTATTGGAACTATGAAACGGAATATAATATAGTAACAGGTTGTAAGGGGAACAACTCTTGCAATCTTACGCTTCAAAATTTCAAAACACAAAAACTTTTGTCCGGCACGCCTCTAAAACTTCCCATTTTTGATATCTATATTTTACTATGGTAGTAGATTTCTGAAACAATTGTTTAGAAAAACCGAAATTGCTGTGCCAAACGTTTGTATGTGTTTATTATCAGTTGGAAAAGTGTTTAAAATCGATTGTCAACTTGTAAACATGTCTTTCCTACACATATGTATCGCATTGATACTTCTCGTCCTGTGCTTATTCAAAATACCACTTCTGGCTTTACAAACTCGCCTGCCGGTAAGTAATGGTACGTCGATATACCAATGTACATCAAAGACATTTCTTTTTTTTCCTTTTTACATTCGTTGTCTTAGAAATAAGCTATCATATCATCGTATTATGTTGAGATTCACGTTGATTTCTCTATACCAGACGATGACATACTTCTGGATGGTTATAACATGTATCGTTAAGATCGTGGCCTTGTAGATAATTTTAGTTATACGAATCATAGAAACGTTTTGAAACTTGTCCGCATGTTAACTAAATCCGCTGACACTTCCAGCAGTAAACCACCTTTAAGTTGTGCGACTGGAAATATAGACATGGATGACGACAATAAAACTAAGTGACTACATTGTGCTTTGTTTTTATATCCACTTTTGACGATAAACGTACCTGTTAAAGAATCACGAACAGACTTTAACAACTCAGAATTAATGGCATTATCGACATTCTTAAGACTCTAAATTAATGGTAAAACTGTAGGTGAGATACATGTACCATTAGTCACGCCATGCTATAGGACACTGCGAATACGGTTGTCCTCTATTATTAATATATCGCAACTCTTTCTTTGGAAACTGGATCTCTCCAAAGACAATAGAACCATGCGCTAGTGATGACACTTAAAAAGGCAGATTAACAAGACTCTTCAAAGCACCTCTAATTTTTCGAAAGTTTGATTATTAAATATTCACATATCTAACTTTAAGATAATTCTCTAATACATAAATACCAGTGAGGTTTTCAGCCAGTTGATACTGCAGTATAGGAACGAGACAATCGTGGATGATACTGCAGTATAGTAAAGAGACAATCTGGGATGATACTGCAGTATAGGAACGAAACAATCGGGGATGATACTGCAGTATAGGAACGAGACAATCGTGGATGATACTGCAGTATAGGAACGAAACAATCGGGAATGATACTGCAGTATAGTAACGAGCCAATCAGGGATGATACTGCCGTAGTGGTACGAGACAAGCGGGGGTGATAATGCAGTATAGGAACGAAACAATCGGGGATGATACTGCAGTATAGTAAGGAGACAATCGGGGATGATACTGCAGTATAGGTACGAGACAATCGGGGATGATACTGCAACAATCTGGGATGATACTGCAGTATAGGAACGAAACAATCGGTGATGATACTGCAGTATAGGAACGAGACAATCGGGGATGATACTGCAGGATAGGAACGAGACAATCGTGGATGATACTGCAGTATAGGACCGAAACAATCGGGGATGATACTGCAGTATAGTAAGGAGACAATCGGGGATGATACTGCAGTATAGGAACGGGACAATCAGGGATGATAATGCAGTATAGGAACGAGACAATCGGGGAGGATAATGCAGTATAGTAAAGAGACAATCGGGGGTGATACTGCAGTATAGGAACGAGACAATTAGGGATGATAATGCAGTATAGGAACGAAACAATCGGGGATGATACTGCAGTATAGTAAAGAGACAATCGGGGATGATACTGCAGTATAGTAAAGAGACAATTGGGGATGATACTGCAGTATAGGAACGAGACAATCAGGGATGATACTGCAGTATAGGAACGAAACAATCGGGGATGATACAGCAGTATAGGAACGAAACAAGCGGGGATGATACTGCAGTATAGTAAAGAGACAATCGGGGATGATACAGCAGTATAGGAACGAAACAATCGGGGATGATACTGCAGTATAGGAACGAAACAATCGGGGA
>NW_018404202.1:799676-810534 GCF_002113885.1 Mizuhopecten yessoensis
ATGCTGTATTCATGCTGTTATTCTGAGTTGTGTTTGTATGCAGGTAATACCAAGGGGACTCCGTGATGAAAATCGTTGATCGTTATTCTAGAAAGTCTTTCTGTATCTTCCATTACTTTACCATTATTTTGAATAATTTCTCTGGTATTCTCGGCTGAGCAGTCTATAATAGAGAAGAACCTGAGCGACTAAAATCCAATAATGGTGTTACCAGCCCCATCACCTATTATATTTCCTAGATTGTAGTCAGTATCTGGGGATTGTGCTTCTCTCCAGTGGATTCTTAAAAGAGATAAGTAATAATAGTGTTGGCTATCTAACACAGTGGACAGATACCAGACACAGCACGCTGGTTAAGCCCTATTACCTCGCACTACGTATGTGCCAGTCGGTACACAAGCCTTAACCACGGCTTCCTCGGCTTGTACAGCTAGAGTGGGGTGGCCATCGGGTCATTTCAAATCCTCGGGAAGCGCGAGGATGGCTTTAGATACATATTTTGTACATGTTGAGAAAAAAAGTCCAAAACATTTATGTTGCCATGGTTAAGGGGGCCGCGGTGGCAAAGTGGTTAAGTCGCCGGACATTCTGCTCCCACTAGCCCTGCACCACTGGGTCGCGGGTTCGAGGCCTACGAGGGGAAGTCGCCAGCTACTCCGTAGGTCGGTGGTTTTTATCCGGAAAATCCGTTTTTACTCCACCACAAAAACCTAAATGACCAATTTGTGTTAAGGTAATAGGATTGTGTCGCCATTTCTCAGTGGAATTTCTTGTACAAATTTTGTAGTTATATTGCTTTGAAGTAAAGAAAATGTTCTGCCACAAAAACAAATATGTTGTCAGAATATTAAGTATTTTAAATTGAAATTTATGTAAAAAGGAGTGAATTTTGAAAAAAAAAAATGGAACACATTATTTTGCAAAATAGTGTCAATAAAAATGATACTGACATAGATTATTACTGCATTAATGTATATCAATTTCATAAATGCTGAAATTGTGTCAAATTAATTATCTATAAACAATTAAAAAGTGACATTTTATAATAAAACCAGTACACATAGTAATTGCATGTAAGAGTTAATGTTCTTGAAAAACTTCACAGTAGTGAAATAGATAGTCGGTTTCCTGAAGTACAGAAAAATGGACACATGTGACTCATTGATTAAAAAACAACTGAATTAGTGCCTGGATTGCTTTGAAATGCTTTAATATTGAAAGAACACACTGTTCTGTCAATAAGCAACATACAATATTCATCAGTTTAATATTAAACATTAGAATATGCGGAAATTGTGATACTGTCTCCCTACATTGGGTTTTCAACTACGGATGTACTTCCTATTTCCGCTTAGCAATACACTCCTATGACCTAGTCTCGTTCAACCAGACGATTGATCCCTTGTAATTCAAGAGTCTGGTCAAACACAGTACACTAACATTATCACCACCAGAGGGCAGTATTTCTACTTTCGTTTCCGGACGTTATGTCAACGCCATTAAACATTTCAATGAATAATGAAATTAATGAAAAAAGTTACCTATACATGCATTCCTGAAGTATCGAGAACAATGTAAGAAAATGCGTCAACTCTCCATATAATGCCATTGAATAAATCATAGCTAAGCACAAAGCCAACAAAGCTGACTGAAGTTTGAAAAAAGCATGCAAAGCAAGTGAGATTTTACCTGTAGGCCTACACTATTCAAAACAACCTCAAGTTTTTACTCAGGTAATCTGGCTTGACCTGTATCAATAGCCTTGTAAACTTTATGAATCATTGTAAAATATCTAATGAAAATCCATGAAATAATTCTTTTGAAGCATTTTCTTACTTTTTCTCGTTAATAGTGAAAACATGGATACTTCAGGAATGCATATACAGGTAATTTTTTAATGAATTAAAATATTTAATGTAATTTTGGGCCACTCAAATTCTGACTTCAAAAGTTAAAAAGGGTGTGTCAACCTTTGACCAATGATGTTTTTTTACCAGAATCTCGGTAAGCCTCGTTATGATGTCACAAAACGAAAGCACTGGGTTTGCCCAGACTCTCTATTCGACGTAGCTTGCGCAGGCAACAAGAGTCTGGTTGAACGAGACTATCCTATGACCTTAACAGGATATAAAACACTAACAAAACAAAGCAATGGTGAAAAACAAGACGGCAAATCGTTTTGTAAATACAACGACTATTTTATAAGCTTGTAGACAAATTATCTTAAGTCGACTTGTTAAATCAATTTGACTGGACGCAATAACATGAAGCCACCATATCTATTTAAACTTTGAAATATCAAAGAGCAGGTCCACACAATTATTTCCTTCGTGACAAGTCGCAGGTACATTTGTCGATATGTTGAGGATATACTCAACAAGTCAGAAAGTATGAAGTGTCCATGGCTAGAAACATTTCGGCTCGTGGTGTTGTATATAATATGTCTGTCTATTAGCTTGTCAACAGGTGACCCAATACCTACTTTTGTTGTGTTAAAACAAAGTCTGAATGACTTAAACAACAGGACATGAAGTTATTTCGCACCTGTTCTGCATGACTTGTCTGCTTTAACTTCATTGTTGACGTGTCCCTTCTGTACACCTATATTGTGACACAACAGGCAACGGACGACATCTATATTGGAACACGACAGGCAACGGACAACATCTATATTGTGACAAGACAGGCAACGGACAATATCTATATTGTAACACGACAGGCAACGGACGACCTTTATATTGTGACAAGACAGGCAACGGACAACATCTATATTGTGACAAGACAGGCAACGGACAATATCTATATTGAAACACGACTGGCAACGGACAACATCTATATTGGAACACGACAGGCAACGGACAACATCTATACTGTAACGCCACAGGCAACGGACAACATCTATATTGGAACACGGCAGTCAACGAACAACATCTATATTGTAGCACGACAGGCAACGGACAACATAAATATAGTAACACGACAGGCAACGGACAACATCTATATTTTAACACGACAGGCAACGGACAACATCTATACTGTAACACGACAGGCAACGGACGACATCTATATTGTGACAAGACAGGCAACGGACAACATCTATATTGGAACACGGCAGTCAACGATCAACATCTATATTGTAGCACGACAGGCAACGGACAACATAAATATAGTAACACGCCAGGCAACGGACAACATCCATATTGTAACAAGACAGGCACAGACATCATCTTCATGTAACAGGACCGGCAACGGACAACATCAATATAATTGCACGACAGGCAACGGACAACATATATATTGTAACACGACAGGCAACGGACAACATAAATATAGTAACACGACAGGCAACGGACAACATCCATATTGTAACAAGACAGGCACAGACATCATCTTCATGCAACAGGACAGGCAACGGACAACATCAATATAATTGCACGACAGGCAAAGGACAACATCTATATTGTAACACAGCAGGAAACGGACAACATCTATATTGTACCACGGCAGGCAACGGACAATATCTATATTGTAACACAGCAGGCAACGGACAACATATATATTGTAACACGACAGGCAACGGACAACATAAATATAGTATCACGACAGGCAACGGACAACATCCATATTGTAACAAGACAGGCACAGACAACATCTTCATGTAACACGACAGGCAACGAACGACATCTATATTGTAACACGACAGGCAACGGACGACATCTTTATTGAAACACGACAGGCAACGGACAACATCTATATTGTTACACCACAGGCAACGGAAAATATCTATATTGTAACACGACAGGCAACGGACGACCTTTATATTGTGACAAGACAGGCAACGGACAACATCTATATTGTGACAATACAGGCAACGGACAATATCTATATTGGAACACGACAGGCAACGGACGACATCTATATTGTTACACCACAGGCAACGAACAACATCTATATTGTAACACGACAGGCAACGGACGACATCTTTATTGAAACACGACAGGCAACGGACAACATCTATATTGTAACACAGCAGGAAACGGACAACATCTATATTTTAACACGGCAGGCAACGGACAATATCTATATTGTTACACGACAGGCAACGGACAATATCTATATTGTAACACGAAAGGCAACGGACAAAATCTATACTATAACACGACAGGCAACGGACGACATCTATAGTGTAACACGACAGGCAACGGACAACATCTATATTTTAACACGACAGGCAACGGACAACATCTATATTTTAACACGACAGGCAACGGACAACATCTATATTGGAACACGGCAGTCAACGAACAACAACTATATTGTAGCACGACAGGCAACGGACAACATAAATATAGTAACACGACAGGCAACGGACAACATCTATATTTTAACACGACAGGCAACGGACAACATCTATACTGTAACACGACAGGCAACGGACGACATCTATATTGTAACAAGACAGGCACAGACAACATCTTCATGTAACACGACAGGCAACGAACGACATCTATATTGTAACACGACAGGCAACGGACAACTTTTATATTGTAACACGACAGGCAACGGACGACATCTTTATTGAAACACGACAGGCAACGGACAACATCTATATTGTGACAATACAGGCAACGGACAATATCTATATTGGAACACGACAGGCAACGGACGACATCTATATTGTAACAAGACAGGCACAGACAACATCTTCATGTAACATGACATGCAACGGACAATATCTATATTGTAACACGACAGGCAACGGACGACATCTTTATTGAAACACGACAGGCAACGGACAACATCTATATTGTGACAATACAGGCAACGGACAATATCTATATTGGAACACGACAGGCAACGGACGACATCTATATTGTTACACCACAGGCAACGGAAACATCTTTGTAACACGACAGGCAACGGACAATATCTATATTGTAACACGACAGGCAACGGACGACGTCTATATTGTAAGGCGACAGGCAACGGACAACATCTATATTGTAACACAGCAGGCAGCGGACAACATCTATATTGTAACACAGCAGGAAACGGACAACATCTATATTGTACCACGGCAGGCAACGGACAATATCTATATTGTAACACGACAGGCAACGGACGACATCTATATTGTTACACCACAGGCAACGAACAACATCTATATTGTAACACGACAGGCAACAGACAACATCTATATTGTAACACGACAGGCAACGGACAAAATCTATATTGTAACACGGCAGGCAACGGACAACATCTATATTGTAACACAGCAGGGAACGGACAACATCTATATTGTAACACGACAGGTAACGGACGACATCTATATTGTAACACCACAGGCAACGGACAACATCTATATTGTAACACAGCAGGAAACGGACAACATCTATATTTTAACACGGCAGGCAACGGACAATATCTATATTGTAACACGAAAGGCAACGGACAACATCTATATTGTAACACGACAGGTAACGGACGACATCTATATTGTAACACCACAGGCAACGGACAACATCTATATTGGAACACGACAGGCAACGGACAACATCTATACTGTAACACGACAGGCAACGGACGACATCTATATTGTTACACCACAGGCAACGAACAACATCTATATTGTAACACGACAGGCAACGGACAAAATCTATATTGTAACACGGCAGGCAACGGACAACATCTATATTGTAACACAGCAGGCAACGGACAACATATATATTGTAACACGACAGGCAACGGACAACATCTATATTGTAACACGACAGGCAACGGACAACATCTATATTGTAACACGACAGGCAACGGACAACATCTATATTGTAACACGACAGGCAACGGACAACATCTATATTGTAACACGACAGGCAACGGACAACATCTATATTGTAACACGACAGGCAACGGACAACATCTATATTGTAACACGACAGGCAACGGACAACATCTATATTGTAACACGACAGGCAACGGACAACATCTATATTGTAACACGACAGGCAACGGACAACATCTATATTGTAACACGACAGGCAACGGACAACATCTATATTGTAACACGACAGGCAACGGACAACATCTATATTGTAACACGACAGGCAACGGACAACATCTATATTGTAACACGACAGGCAACGGACAACATCTATATTGTAACACGACAGGCAACGGACAACATCTATATTGTAACACGACAGGCAACGGACAACATCTATATTGTAACACGACAGGCAACGGACAACATCTATATTGTAACACGACAGGCAACGGACAACATCTATATTGTAACACGACAGGCAACGGACAACATCTATATTGTAACACGACAGGCAACGGACAACATCTATATTGTAACACGACAGGCAACGGACAACATCTATATTGTAACACGACAGGCAACGGACAACATCTATATTGTAACACGACAGGCAACGGACAACATCTATATTGTAACACGACAGGCAACGGACAACATCTATATTGTAACACGACAGGCAACGGACAACATCTATATTGTAACACGACAGGCAACGGACAACATCTATATTGTAACACGACAGGCAACGGACAACATCTATATTGTAACACGACAGGCAACGGACAACATCTATATTGTAACACGACAGGCAACGGACAACATCTATATTGTAACACGACAGGCAACGGACAACATCTATATTGTAACACGACAGGCAACGGACAACATCTATATTGTAACACGACAGGCAACGGACAACATCTATATTGTAACACGACAGGCAACGGACAACATCTATATTGTAACACGACAGGCAACGGACAACATCTATATTGTAACACGACAGGCAACGGACAACATCTATATTGTAACACGACAGGCAACGGACAACATCTATATTGTAACACGACAGGCAACGGACAACATCTATATTGTAACACGACAGGCAACGGACAACATCTATATTGTAACACGACAGGCAACGGACAACATCTATATTGTAACACGACAGGCAACGGACAACATCTATATTGTAACACGACAGGCAACGGACAACATCTATATTGTAACACGACAGGCAACGGACAACATCTATATTGTAACACGACAGGCAACGGACAACATCTATATTGTAACACGACAGGCAACGGACAACATCTATATTGTAACACGACAGGCAACGGACAACATCTATATTGTAACACGACAGGCAACGGACAACATCTATATTGTAACACGACAGGCAACGGACAACATCTATATTGTAACACGACAGGCAACGGACAACATCTATATTGTAACACGACAGGCAACGGACAACATCTATATTGTAACACGACAGGCAACGGACAACATCTATATTGTAACACGACAGGCAACGGACAACATCTATATTGTAACACGACAGGCAACGGACAATATCTATATTGTAACACGACAGGCAACGGACAACATCTATATTGTAACACGACAGGCAACGGACAACATCTATATTGTAACACGACAGGCAACGGACAACATCTATATTGTAACACGACAGGCAACGGACAACATCTATATTGTAACACGACAGGCAACGGACAACATCTATATTGTAACACGACAGGCAACGGACAACATCTATATTGTAACACGACAGGCAACGGACAACATCTATATTGTAACACGACAGGCAACGGACAACATCTATATTGTAACACGACAGGCAACGGACAACATCTATATTGTAACACGACAGGCAACGGACAACATCTATATTGTAACACGACAGGCAACGGACAACATCTATATTGTAACACGACAGGCAACGGACAACATCTATACTGTAACACAACAGGCAACGGACGACATCTATAGTCTAACACGACAGGCAACGGACAACATCTATATTGTAACACGACAGGCAACGGACGACATCTATATTGTAACACGACAGGCAACAGACAACATCTATATTGTAACACGACAGGCAACGGACGACATCTATATTGTTACACCACAGGCAACGGAAACATCTATATTGTAATACGACAGACAACGGACAACATCTATATTGTAACACGACAGGCAACGGACAACATCTATATTGTTACACCACAGGCACCGGAAACATCTATATTGTAACACGACAGGCAACGGACAACATCTATATTATAACACGACAGGTAACGGACGACATCTATATTGTTACACCACAGGCAACGAACAACATCTATATTGTAACAAAACAGGCACAGCCAACACCTTCATGTAACACGACAGGCAACAGAAAACATCTATATTGTAATACGACAGACAACGGACAACATCTATTTTGTAACACGACAGGCAACAGAAAACATCTATATTGTAATACGACAGACAGCGGACAACATCTATATTCTAACACGACAGGCAACGGGCAACATCTATATTGTAAAACCACAGGCAACGGACAACATCAATATTATAACACGACAGGTAACAGGCAACGAACAACACCTATATTGTAACACGGCAGCCAACGGACGACATCTATATTGTAACACCACAGGCAACGGACAACACCTATATTGTAACACGAAAGGCAACGGACAACACCTATATTGTAACACGGCAGGCAACGGACAACATCTATATTGTAACACAGCAGGCAACGGACAACATCTATATTGTAAAACGACAGGCAACGGACAACATCTATATTGTACCACGACAGGCAACGGACAACATCTATATTGTTACACCACAGGCAACGGACAACATCTATAGGCAACGAACGACATCTATATTGTAACACGACAGGCAACGGACGCCATCTATATTGTAACACGACAGGCATCGGACAACATCTATATTGTAACACCACAGGCAACGGACAACACGTATATTGTAACACGAAAGGCAACGGACAACATCTATATTGCAACACGACAGGCAACGGACGACATCTATATTGTAACACGACAGGCATCGGACGACATCTATATTGTTACACCACAGGCAACGGACAACATCTATATTGTAACACAGCAGGCAACGGATAACATCTATATTGTAACACGGCAGGCAACGGACAATATCTATATTGTTACACGACAGGCAACGGACAATATCTATATTGTAACACAGCAGGCAACGGACATCATATATATTGTGACACGACAGGCAACGGACAACATATATATAGTAACACGGCAGGCAACGGACAACATCTATATTGTGACAAGACAGGCAACGGACAATATCTATATTGTAACACGACAGGCAACGGACAATATCTATATTGTAACACAGCAGGCAACGGACATCATATATATTGTAACACGACAGGCAACGGACAACATCTATATTGTAACACCACATGCAAAGGACAACATCGATATTGTAAGAGGACAGGCAACAGACAACATGTATATTGTAACACGACAGGCAACGGACAACATCTATATTGTAACACCTTCAGAAACTAGTAAGGCTGCATTGTGTGGAGAGGTTGTGTTGTCTGTAGCCTCGTTCATTCCTTCAGAAACGAGTATGGCTGCATTGCGTGGAGAGGTTGTGTTGTCTGTTGTCTCGTTCATTCCGTCAGTGACTAGTAAGGCTGAATTCTATTGAGAGGTTGTGCAGTCTGTAGCCTAGTTCATTCCTTCAGAAACTAGTAAGGCTGCATTGCGTGGAGAGGTTGTGTTGTCTATAGCCTCGTTCATTCCTTCAGTGACTAGTAAGGCTACATTGTATGGAGAGATTGTGTTGTCTGTAGGCTCGTTCATTCCTTCAGAGACTAGTAAGGCTACATTGTATGGAGAGGTTGTGTTGTCTGTAGGCTCGTTAACTCCTTCAGAGACTAGTAAGGCTGCATTGCGTGGAGAGGTTGTGTTGTCTGTAATCTCGTTCATTCCGTCAGAGACTAGTAAGGCTGCATTGTGTGGAAAGGTTGTGCTGTCTATAGCCTCGTTCATTCCTTCAGAGACTAGTAAGGCTGCATTGATTGGAGAGGTTGTGTTGTCTGTAGCCTCACTCATTCCTTCAGAGACTAGTAAGGCTGCATTGTGTGGAGAGGTTGTGTTGTCTGTAGCCTCGCTCATTCCTTCAGAGACATGTAAGGCTGCATTGTGTGGAGAGGTTGTGTTGTCTGTAGCCTCGCTCATTCCTTCAGAGACTAGTAAGGCTACATTGAATATTATGGAGAGGTTGTGTTGTCTGTAGCCTCGCTCATTCCTTCAGAGACTAGTAAGGCTGCATTGTGTGGAGAGGTTGTGTTGTCTGTAGCCTCGTTCATTCCTTCAGAGACTAGAAAGGCTACATTGTGTGGAGAGGTTGTGCTGTCTATAGCCTCGTTCATTCCTTCAGAGACTAGTAAGGCTGCATGGTGTGAAGAGGTTGTGTTGTCTATAGCCTCGCTCATTCCTTCAGAGACTAGTAAGGCTACATTGTGTGGAGAGGTTGTGTTGTCTATAGCTTCGCTCATTCTTTCAGAGACTAGTAAGGCTAAATTGTGTGGAGAGGTTGTGTTGTCTATAGCTTCGCTCATTCTTTCAGAGACTAGTAAGGCTGCATGGTGTGAAGAGGGTGTGTTGTCTATAGCCTCGCTAATTCCTTCAGAGGCTAGTAAGGCTACATTGTGTCGAGAGGTTGTGCTGTCTGTAGCCTCGTTCATTCCTTCCGAGACTAGTAAGGCTGCATGGTGTGAGGAGGTTGTGTTGTCTATAGTCTCGCTCATTCCTTCAGAGTCTAGTAAGGCTGCATTGTGTGGAGAGGTTGTGCTGTCTATAGCCTCGATCATTCCTTCAGAGACTAGTAAGGCTACATTGTGTCGAGAGGTTGTGTTGTCTGTACATGTAGCCTCGATAACTCCTTCAGAGACTAGTAAGGCTGCATTGTGTGGAGAGGTTG
>NW_018404202.1:822723-822810 GCF_002113885.1 Mizuhopecten yessoensis
AAATAAGGCTGCATTGTATGGAGAGGTCTTGTTATTTATAGGCTCGTTCATTCCTTCGGAGACTAGTATGGCTGCATTGTGTGGAGA
>NW_018404203.1:0-28738 GCF_002113885.1 Mizuhopecten yessoensis
GGTTAGGATTGGTAGGTCGGGCAGTAAGGGGACAAACGTAACATATAGAAGTGATGGTTAGGATTCGTAGGGTGGGCAGTAAGGGTACAAACGTAACATATAGAACTGATGGTTAGGGTNAAAGGGGACAAACGTAGCTTATAGAACTGATGGTTATGGTTGGTAGGGGCGACAGTAAGGGGACAAACGTAACTTATAAAACTGATGGTTAGGATTGGTAGGCTCGGCAGTAAGGGGACAAACGTAACTTATAGAACTGATGGTTAGGGTTGGTAGGGTCGGCAGAAAGGGGACAAACGTAGCTTATAGAACTGATGGTTATGGTTGGTAAGGGCGACAGTAAGGGGACAAACGTAACTTATAAAACTGATGGTTAGGATTGGTAGGCTCGGCAGTAAGGGGACAAACGTAACATATAGAACTGATGGTTAGGGTTGGTAGGGTCGGCAGAAAGGGGACAAACGTAGCTTATAGAACTGATTGTTATGGTTGGTAGGGGCGACAGTAAGGGGACAAACGTAACTTATAGAACTGAGGGTTAGGAACGAGTAGACACAAACTGGACGGGATTGGTAGGGTGGGCAGTAAGGGTACAAACGTAACTTATAGAACTGATGGTTAGGATTGGTAGGCTCGGCAGTAAGGGGACAAACGTAACATATAGAACTGATGGTTAGGGTTGGTAGGGTCGGCAGAAAGGGGACAAACGTAGCTTATAGAACTGATTGTTATGGTTGGTAGGGGCGACAGTAAGGGGACAAACGTAACTTATAAAACTGATGGTTAGGATTGGTAGGCTCGGCAGTAAGGGGACAAAAGTAACTTATAGAACTGATGGTTAGGGTTGGTAGGGTCGGCAGTAAGGGGACAAACGTAACATATAGAACTGATGGTTAGGGTTGGTAGGGTCGGCAGAAAGGGGACAAACGTAGCTTATAGAACTGGTGGTTATGGTTGGTAGGGGCGGCAGTAAGGGGACAAACGTAACTTATAAAACTGATGGTTAGGATTGGTAGGCTCGGCAGTAAGGGGACAAACGTAACATATTGAACTGATGGTTAGGAACGAGTAGACAGAAACGGGACAGGATTGGTAGGGTCGGCAGTAAGGGAACAAACGTAACTTATAGAACTGGTCATTAGGATTGGTAGGGTCGGCAGTAAGGGGACAAACATAACTTATAGAACTGATGGTTAGGATTGGTAGGCTCGGCAGTAAGGGGACAAACGTAAAATATTGAACTGATGGTTAGGAACGAGTAGACAGAAACGGGACAGGATTGGTAGGGTCGGCAGTAAGGGAACAAACGTAACTTATAGAACTGGTCATTAGGATTGGTAGGGTCGGCAGTAAGGGGACAAACATAACTTATAGAACTGATGGTTAGGATTGGTAGGCTCGGCAGTAAGGGGACATACGTAACTTATAGAACTGATGGTTAGGGTTGGTAGGGTCGGCAGAAAGGGGACAAACGTAGCTTATAGAACTGATTGTTATGGTTGGTAGGGGCGACAGTAAGGGGACAAACGTAACTTATAAAACTGATGGTTAGGATTGGTAGGCTCGGCAGTAAGGGGACAAAAGTAACTTATAGAACTGATGGTTAGGGTTGGTAGGGTCGGCAGAAAGGGGACAAACGTAGCTTATAGAACTGGTGGTTATGGTTGGTAGGGGCGGCAGTAAGGGGACAAACGTAACTTATAAAACTGATGGTTAGGGTTGGTAGGGTGGGCAGTAAGGGGACAAACGTAACTTATAGAACTGATGGTTAGGAACGAGTAGACACAAACTGGACGGGATTGGTAGGGTGGGCAGTAAGGGGACAAACGTAACTTATAGAACTGATGGTTAGGATTGGTAGGGTCGGCAGTAAGGGGACAAACATAACTTATAGAACTGATGGTTAGGATTGGTAGGATGGGCAGTAAGGGGACAAACGTAACTTATAGAACTGATGGTTTGGAACGAGTAGACAGAAAAAGGACGGGATTGGTAGGGTGGGCAGTAAGGGGACAAACGTAACTTATAGAACTGATGGTTAGGAACGAGTAGACAGAAACAAGACGGGATTGGTAGGGTCGGCAGTAAGGGAAGTAATGTAACTAAGGGTCGGATACATTTGGAAATTGCAATAAGAAACAAATAAATGTCTGAAATACACGTATGTTCGGGTTGAGACGGAAGATGGACGACACAATGTATACTTGACCGACTCCATGACCTAAATAACTGATCCTATTTCTCAACTAATTCATAAACCTGTCCCATTACTCTACTTTATCAATCAAGTGTAGACAGATTTCATATTTTGATACGGACGGCGAGATGTTTAGCCAATTAATTACAGTTGAAGGTATATCGCGGTGAGGGTGTAAGATGTAAATATGTCCTGTCTCACCACAGCATTCCGTTCCGTTTTTTAATAAAAATTTATTTAATTGTATTCGATGTGTTACGGGTTATTAGCTATAGTAAAACAGAACGCTACATTTGTATAGCTAAGTGAGCTACTTTCCTGGAGAAGACAATGTCTATTGTGTCGGGATACACACAGCTCCTTTCATAGAGCAGAGAATATCTATTGTGTCGGGATGCACACAGCTCCTTTCCTGAAGAAGACAATGTCTATTGTGTCGGGATACACACAACTCCTTTTCTGGAGAAGACAATGTCTATTGTGTCGGGATACACACAGCTCCTTTCCTAGAGAAGACAATATATATTGTGTCGGGATACACACAGCTCCCTTCCTGGAGAAGACAATATCTATGGTGTCGGGATACACACAGCTACTTTCCTGGAGAAGACAATGTCTATGGTGTCGGGATACACACAGCTCCTTTCCTAGAGAAGACAATATATATTGTGTCGGGATACACACAGCTCCTTTCCTAGAGAAGACAATATCTATTGTGTTGGGATACACACAGCTCCTTTCCTGAAGAAGACAATGTCTATTGTGTCGGGATACACAAAGCTCCTTTCATAGAGAAGACAATCTCTATTGTGTCGGGATACACACAGCTCCTTTCATAGAGCAGACAATATCTATTGTGTCGGGATACACACAGCTCCTTTCCTAGAGAAGACAATGTCTATTGTGTCGGGGTGCACACAGCTCCTTTCAGGGGATTTTCTCGAACTTTAGGTAAGGTTTCCTGTCGACTTCATTTACAATGTCTATTGTGTCGGGATACACACAGCTACTTTTCTGGAGAAGACAATGTCTATGGTGTCGGGATACACACAGCTCCTTTCCTAGAGAAGATAATATATATTGTGTCGGGATACACACAGCTCCTTTCCTAGAGAAGACGATGTCTATTGTGTCGGGATACACCCAGCTCCTGTCCTAGAGAAGACAATGTCTATTGTGTCGGGATGCACACAGCTCCTTTCAGGGAAATTTTCTCCAACTTTAGGTAAGGTTTCCTGTCGACTTCATTTACAATGTCTATTGTGTCGGGATACACACAGCTACTTTTCTGGAGAAGACAATGTCTATGGTGTCGGGATACACACAGCTCCTTTCCTAGAGAAGATAATATCTATTGTGTCGGGATACACACAGCTCCTTTCCTAGAGAAGATAATGTCTATTGTGTCGGGATACACACAGCTCCTTTCCTAGAGAAGACAATGTCTATTGTGTCGGGATACACAAAGCTCCTTTCATAGAGAAGACAATCTCTATTGTGTCGGGATACACACAGCTCCTTTCCTAGAGAAGACAATATCTATTGTGTTGGGATACACAAAGCTCCTTTCCTGGAGAAGACAATGTCTATTGTGGCGGGATACACAAAGCTCCTTTCATAGAGAAGACAATCTCTATTGTGTCGGGATACACACAGCTCCTTTCCTAGAGAAGACGATGTCTATTGTGTCGGGATACACCCAGCTCCTTTCCTAGAGAAGACAATGTCTATTGTGTCGGGATACACTCAGCTCCTTTCCTGGAGAAGACAATGTCTATTGTGTCGTGATACACACAGCTCCCTTCCTGGACAAGACAATGTCTATTGTGTCGGGATACACACAGCTACTTTTCTGGAGAAGACAATGTCTATTGTGTCGGGATACACACAACTCCTTTCCTGGACAAGACAATGTCTATTGTGTCGGGATACACACAACTCCTTTCCTGGACAAGACAATGTCTATTGTGTCGGGATACACACAACTCCTTTCCTGGACAAGACAATGTCTATTGTGTCGGGATACACACAGCTACTTTTCTGGAGAAGACAATGTCTATGGTGTCGGGATACACACAGCTCCTTTCCTAGAGAAGACGATGTCTATTGTGTCGGGATACACCCAGCTCCTCTCCTAGAGAAGACAATGTCTATTGTGTCGGGATGCACACAGCTCCTTTCAGGGGATTTTCTCCAACTTTAGGTAAGGTTTCCTGTCGACTTCATTTACAATGTCTATTGTGTCGGGATACACACAGCTCCTTTCATAGAGCAGACAATATCTATTGTGTCGGGATACACACAGCTCCTTTCCTAGAGAAGACAATATCTATTGTGTTGGGATACACAAAGCTCCTTTCCTGGAGAAGACAATATCTATTGTGTTGGGATACACACAGCTCCTTTCCTGAAGAAGACAATGTCTATTGTGTCGGGATACACAAAGCTCCTTTCATAGAGAAGACAATCTCTATTGTGTCGGGATACACACAGCTCCTTTCATAGAGCAGACAATATCTATTGTGTCGGGATACACACAGCTCCTTTCCTAGAGAAGACAATATCTATTGTGTTGGGATACACACAGCTCCTTTCCTGAAGAAGACAATGTCTATTGTGTCGGGATACACACAGCTCCCTTCCTGGAGAAGACGATATCTATGGTGTCGGGATACACACAGCTACTTTCCTGGAGAAGACAATGTCTATGGTGTCGGGATACACACAGCTCCTTTCCTAGAGAAGATAATATATATTGTGTCGGGATACACACAGCTCCTTTCCTAGAGAAGACGATGTCTATTGTGTCGGGATACACCCAGCTCCTCTCCTAGAGAAGACAATGTCTATTGTGTCGGGATACACACAACTCCGTTCCTGGAGAAGACAATGTCTATTGTGTCGGGATACACCCAGCTCCTTTCCTAGAGAAGACAATGTCTATTGTGTCGGGATGCACACAGCTCCTTTCAGGGGATTTTCTCCAACTTTAGGTAAGGTTTCCTGTCGACTTCATTTCTATTTTGATCAGTTTATGTAGCCGTCCTTTCGTATCAGTTTGACCATAGATATAATAGTGATATATTTCATAACTGTAATGTGACACTATTTATTTTGTCGTTGTATGGTTTTCCGTTTATCCTTGCTGCCGTTTATTTAGTGGTGTTTAAAATGTTAAGTACATTTATTATATAAACTCCTTTGTGTAAAACGTATGACATTTATATGTTTATCATTTAAAGATATACGTGCATGTGAATGTGCTGTTATGTGAACACGAGGAGGAGATATTAACTGAGATGAAGTCGAGGTCATTAGCACTTTGTAGATCGATACAATCACACTATCTTGTTAGAATACAATAACGTATTTATAAGGTCACTTAAACTAAATCAGTACTGATTTTTAACAAGTTTATCAGAAGCTGCTATCGCTCTGCTGGACACGATAAACGGAACATAAGTATGAACCTCTAGGTATTTATTCACAAGTTATTAGATATTATTCCCAGAAACCTGGTTGGCTTTTGAGCCTTTAATGGAGTTATAAACTCGCGCACTATTTCACTCAGGGCGTCTTAAGATTCGTATCGTTGGAGTTTGGACCAACTGTCTCCGATTACATTTTGTACGTGGAATTTGATGCCTCGAGGTTGTGTTGACAATAATTCCCCCGAACCCACTATTGGGTAATTTACCCTTACGCTTCCTTCCGTCTATAGGATTTGTACAAGTTGACTCTTAGTTTGGTGTTTTGTCGCGGATAACCACGAGGTCAGGCCAATCCGGAGAGAGATTTGTGGGACACTCCAGAAAAAGTTTTCTTTAGTTTTCAACCTATCAGTAGTACCGAGGAACAATGCCTGTAATGATCTAGCACGGTACTAAAGGTAAGCTAGACACGGGTCTCTAGCGCGGTACTCAAGGTAAGATAGACACGGGTGTCTAGCGCGGTACGTAAGGTAAGCTAGACACGGATGTCTAACGCGGTACGTAAGGTAAGCTAGACACGGATGTCTAACGCGGTACGTAAGGTAAGCTATACACGGATGTCTAACGCGGTACGTAAGGTAAGATAGACATGGGTCTCTAGCGCGGTACGTAAGGTAAGCTAGACACGGATGTCTAGCGCGGTACGTAAGGTAAGATAGATACGGGTCTCTAGCACGGTACTCAAGGTAAGATAGACACGGGTCTCTAGCGCGGTACTCAAGGTAAGATAGACACGTGTGTCTAACGCGGTACGTAAGGTAAGATAGACATGTGTGTCTAGCGCGGTACTCAAGGTAAGATAGACATGGGTCTCTAGCGCGGTACGTAAGGTAAGCTAGACACGGATGTCTAACGCGGTACGTAAGGTAAGCTAGACACGGATGTCTAACGCGGTACGTAAGGTAAGCTAGACACGGATGTCTAACGCGGTACGTAAGGTAAGATAGATACGGGTCTCTAGCACGGTACTCAAGGTAAGATAGACACGGGTCTCTAGCGCGGTACTCAAGGTAAGATAGACACGTGTGTCTAACGCGGTACGTAAGGTAAGATAGATACGGGTCTCTAGCGCGGTACGTAAGGTAAGCTAGACACGGATGTCTAACGCGGTACGTAAGGTAAGCTAGACACGGGTGTCTAGCGCGGTACGTAAGGTAACCTAGACATGGGTCTCTAGCGCGGTACGTAAGGTAAGCTAGACACAGGTGTCTAACGCGGTACATAAGGTAAGATAGATACGGTTCTCTAGCGAGGTACTCAAGGTTAGCTAGACACGGGTGTATAGTGCGCTACTCAAGGTAAGCTAGACACGGGTCTCTAGCGCGGTACGTAAGGTAAGATAGATACGGGTCTCTAGCGCGGTACTCAAGGTTAGCTAGATACGGGTGTCTAGTGCGGTACTCAAGGTAAGCTAAACCCGTGTCTAGCGCGGTGCGTAAGGTACGATAGACACGGGTGTCTAGCGCGGTACTCAAGGTTAGCTAGACACGGGTGTCTAGCGCGGTACGTAAGGTAAGCTAGACACGGGTGTCTAGCGCCGTACTCAAGTTTAGCTAGACACGGGTCTCTAGCGCGGTACGTAAGATTAGCTAGACACGGGTCTCTAGCGCGGTACGTAAGGTTAGCTAGACACGGGTGTCTAGCGCGGTACTAAATGTAAGCGTGTCTAGCGCGGTCCTCAATGTAAGTTAGACACGGGTGTCTAGCGCGGTACTCAATGTTAGCTAGACAAGGGTGTCTAGCGCGGTCTTCAAGGTTAGCTAGACACAGGTGTCTACCGCGGTACTCAAGGTAAGATAGACACCCGGTCTAGCGCGGTACTCAAGGTTAGCTAGACACGGTTGTCTAGCGCGGTACTCAAGGTTAGCTAGACACAGGTCTCTAGCGCGGTACTCAATGTAAGCGTGTCTAGCGCGGTACGTAAGTTAGCTAGAAACGGGTGTCTAGCGCGGTACGTAAGGTAAAATAGACACGGGTGTCTAGCGCGGTACTTAAGGTAAGCTAGACACGGATGTCCAGTGCTGTAAACGACGGTACATCGTCCAGCAGCAGATACATTTGGATGGAACTAAGTAGTTCGGGAGATTCTAGATCCTCTTGGAAACGTTTCGGTAGAGTTGGTGTTGGCGAGGATCGTAAAAAAGATATTCCAATGGAAGTTATACTTCCGAATGGCAGTGTTAGTAATTATGGTGTCACAGTAGAGGAGCATATACCGGAGGCGGAAGTCCCAATGAATGTTCTAAATACTGAGTTATTTAATATGGAAAAACAACCACAAGAGATATACTAAGTGTTAAAAAATGCAAAAGCTGGTAAAGCGCCTGGTTTCGAAAGTTTGCCTATGGAAGTGCTTAAAAATGATTCAGTGCTATATTTTCAATTTGTGCTTTACTTTAAATATTATACCAGATTTATGGAAGAGGGGTGTGATCGTTCAAGTGCCTAAATCGTCCACGGTGGATCCTCGTGCGCCCCTCGGATACAGAGGTATTACGTTCACCTCGTCGATGTATAAAGTCTACTGTGGTATCCTGAACGACCGTCTGGATTCCTGGGTGGAAACAAACGACATACTTAACGATGAACAAAATGGTTTCCGAAAGGGCCGATCTACCATTAACCATATTTCGACGATAACGTCGATTATCGAGAATAGACAACGTAAAAAACTTTCTACTTGTACAGCCTTTATTGACTTTAAAAAGGCATATGACAGTATAAACAGGCCTTCGTTATTTCGTAAACTTAATAAACTAGGAATTACTGGTAACCTCTTTTCAGCTATAAAGTCTTTATATAATAATGTACAAGGCTGTGTGAGAGTAAAAGGGTTAAGTATGGAATGGTTTGACGTCACGTGCGGTTTAAAACAAGAATGTACTTTATCACCGATTTTATTCAACTTTTATATCAATGACCTTATAACATATTTGAATAGTTTGGGGATTGATATAGAGGTAACGGAGCGTAAAATATGTGCCCTACTCTATGTAGATGATGTGGTGATCATGGCTAGTACTGAGCGTGGTCTCCAGTTATTACTAAATGGTCTAAATACCTGGTGTGAATCCAATAAACTTAATAGTAACGCTGATAAGTCGGCTATTGTACATTTCCGTCCAACGTCTGTAACAGTCAGTGATAGTATGTTTCGTGTGGGAAGCTGGCCCTAGAAGCACATAGCCAGTATACATATCTGGGTCTCACGTTTACGGAACACTTGGATTTTAATGTAACTGCAAAACTCGTGACAAAATCAGCGGGCTAAATCTAAATCAATGGGAGGCTTACCATATAAAACCTTCACAAAACTGTATGAGAGTGGCCAGTAATTAGTTACGGTGCTGCTATATGGGGTACAAGTACATTCAGTTTTATTGCGGCTATTCAAAATCGCGCATAGTAGATTTTATCTAGGCCTTGGTCGTTATGCGCCTAACGTAGCTGTTAGCGGGGACATGGGTTGGACTCCAGTAATAGTGAACCAATAGCGAGCTGTTTTTAGACATTGGAGTCGTCTACATAATCAGTCGGATACAAGATTGAATAAGGCTGTATTTACATGGAGTGGGCGTATAGGTGACCACCGAAATAAAAATTGGAACTTCAGGGTAATGTCCAGACTCCGGGAGCTAGGCTTGGATAACTATAGCACAGGTCCAATTCATAGTAAAACAATACTTAAGGACGTTTTAAAAGGTCCGTGGCTTGGAACTGGAGATAACAACATACGTACGTACAGAATATTTAATCTAAATTACGAGGTAGAAAATTATAATATGTTAGTAATGCCTAAATCACATCATAGTGCGCTAGCTGAGTTTAGATTTGGGGTTGCACCCGATACGCATCGAAACAGGCCGGTATGAGAGAATACCTAAAAGTGAAAGAAAGTGTTTCGCGTGTAAAAGCGTGGTAGAAACAGAGAGTCATGTTTTAATAGAATGTAACTTGTATGATGATCTCCGATCGGGTCTATTACAGGAGGCCAGTAAAATCACAAGTCAGTTTTGCAATATGAGTAAAGATGAAAAGGTTAGTTGATATTCTAAGCAACCCATACTTGGCAAGGTCCTGTGCCAAAACCTGTTTAAATATTCTTAATCGACGTCGCCACTTGCTCTATAATTAAGTTATAGCGTCGTTATATATTAGTACTAACTATGCGTCGTTATATATTAGTACTAACTATGCGTCGTTATATATTAGTACTATAACTATGCGTCGTTATATATTAGTACTAACTATGCGTCGTTATATATTAGTACTAACTATGCGTCGTTATATATTAGTACTAACTATGCGTCGTTATATATTAGTACTAACTATGCGTCGTTATATATTAGTACTAACTATGCGTCGTTATATATTAGTACTAACTATGCGTCGTTATATATTAGTACTAACTATGCGTCGTTATATATTAGTACTAACTATGCGTCGTTATATATTAGTACTAACTATGCGTCGTTATATATTAGTACTAACTATGCGTCGTTATATATTAGTACTAACTATGCGTCGTTATATATTAGTACTAACTATGCGTCGTTATATATTAGTACTAACTATGCGTCGTTATATATTAGTACTAACTATGCGTCGTTATATATTAGTACTAACTATGCGTCGTTATATATTAGTACTAACTATGCGTCGTTATATATTAGTACTAACTATGCGTCGTTATATATTAGTACTAACTATGCGTCGTTATATATTAGTACTAACTATGCGTCGTTATATATTAGTACTAACTATGCGTCGTTATATATTAGTACTAACTATGCGTCGTTATATATTAGTACTAACTATGCGTCGTTATATATTAGTACTAACTATGCGTCGTTATATATTAGTACTAACTATGCGTCGTTATATATTAGTACTAACTATGCGTCGTTATATATTAGTACTAACTATGCGTCGTTATATATTAGTACTAACTATGCGTCGTTATATATTAGTACTAACTATGCGTCGTTATATATTAGTACTAACTATGCGTCGTTATATATTAGTACTAACTATGCGTCGTTATATATTAGTACTAACTATGCGTCGTTATATATTAGTACTAACTATGCGTCGTTATATATTAGTACTAACTATGCGTCGTTATATATTAGTACTAACTATGCGTCGTTATATATTAGTACTAACTATGCGTCGTTATATATTAGTACTAACTATGCGTCGTTATATATTAGTACTAACTATGCGTCGTTATATATTAGTACTAACTATGCGTCGTTATATATTAGTACTAACTATGCGTCGTTATATATTAGTACTAACTATGCGTCGTTATATATTAGTACTAACTATGCGTCGTTATATATTAGTACTAACTATGCGTCGTTATATATTAGTACTAACTATGCGTCGTTATATATTAGTACTAACTATGCGTCGTTATATATTAGTACTAACTATGCGTCGTTATATATTAGTACTAACTATGCGTCGTTATATATTAGTACTAACTATGCGTCGTTATATATTAGTACTAACTATGCGTCGTTATATATTAGTACTAACTATGCGTCGTTATATATTAGTACTAACTATGCGTCGTTATATATTAGTACTAACTATGCGTCGTTATATATTAGTACTAACTATGCGTCGTTATATATTAGTACTAACTATGCGTCGTTATATATTAGTACTAACTATGCGTCGTTATATATTAGTACTAACTATGCGTCGTTATATATTAGTACTAACTATGCGTCGTTATATATTAGTACTAACTATGCGTCGTTATATATTAGTACTAACTATGCGTCGTTATATATTAGTACTAACTATGCGTCGTTATATATTAGTACTAACTATGCGTCGTTATATATTAGTACTAACTATGCGTCGTTATATATTAGTACTAACTATGCGTCGTTATATATTAGTACTAACTATGCGTCGTTATATATTAGTACTAACTATGCGTCGTTATATATTAGTACTAACTATGCGTCGTTATATATTAGTACTAACTATGCGTCGTTATATATTAGTACTAACTATGCGTCGTTATATATTAGTACTAACTATGCGTCGTTATATATTAGTACTAACTATGCGTCGTTATATATTAGTACTAACTATGCGTCGTTATATATTAGTACTAACTATGCGTCGTTATATATTAGTACTAACTATGCGTCGTTATATATTAGTACTAACTATGCGTCGTTATATATTAGTACTAACTATGCGTCGTTATATATTAGTACTAACTATGCGTCGTTATATATTAGTACTAACTATGCGTCGTTATATATTAGTACTAACTATGCGTCGTTATATATTAGTACTAACTATGCGTCGTTATATATTAGTACTAACTATGCGTCGTTATATATTAGTACTAACTATGCGCCGTTATATATTAGTACTAACTATGCGTCGTTATATATTAGTACTAACTATGCGTCGTTATATATTAGTACTAACTATGCGTCGTTATATATTAGTACTAACTATGCGTCGTTATATATTAGTACTAACTATGCGTCGTTATATATTAGTACTAACTATGCGTCGTTATATATTAGTACTAACTATGCGTCGTTATATATTAGTACTAACTATGCGTCGTTATATATTAGTACTAACTATGCGTCGTTATATATTAGTACTAACTATGCGTCGTTATATATTAGTACTAACTATGCGTCGTTATATATTAGTACTAACTATGCGTCGTTATATATTAGTACTAACTATGCGTCGTTATATATTAGTACTAACTATGCGTCGTTATATATTAGTACTAACTATGCGTCGTTATATATTAGTACTAACTATGCGTCGTTATATATTAGTACTAACTATGCGTCGTTATATATTAGTACTAACTATGCGTCGTTATATATTAGTACTAACTATGCGTCGTTATATATTAGTACTAACTATGCGTCGTTATATATTAGTACTAACTATGCGTCGTTATATATTAGTACTAACTATGCGTCGTTATATATTAGTACTAACTATGCGTCGTTATATATTAGTACTAACTATGCGTCGTTATATATTAGTACTAACTATGCGTCGTTATATATTAGTACTAACTATGCGTCGTTATATATTAGTACTAACTATGCGTCGTTATATATTAGTACTAACTATGCGTCGTTATATATTAGTACTAACTATGCGTCGTTATATATTAGTACTAACTATGCGTCGTTATATATTAGTACTAACTATGCGTCGTTATATATTAGTACTAACTATGCGTCGTTATATATTAGTACTAACTATGCGTCGTTATATATTAGTACTAACTATGCGTCGTTATATATTAGTACTAACTATGCGTCGTTATATATTAGTACTAACTATGCGTCGTTATATATTAGTACTAACTATGCGTCGTTATATATTAGTACTAACTATGCGTCGTTATATATTAGTACTAACTATGCGTCGTTATATATTAGTACTAACTATGCGTCGTTATATATTAGTACTAACTATGCGTCGTTATATATTAGTACTAACTATGCGTCGTTATATATTAGTACTAACTATGCGTCGTTATATATTAGTACTAACTATGCGTCGTTATATATTAGTACTAACTATGCGTCGTTATATATTAGTACTAACTATGCGTCGTTATATATTAGTACTAACTATGCGTCGTTATATATTAGTACTAACTATGCGTCGTTATATATTAGTACTAACTATGCGTCGTTATATATTAGTACTAACTATGCGTCGTTATATATTAGTACTAACTATGCGTCGTTATATATTAGTACTAACTATGCGTCGTTATATATTAGTACTAACTATGCGTCGTTATATATTAGTACTAACTATGCGTCGTTATATATTAGTACTAACTATGCGTCGTTATATATTAGTACTAACTATGCGTCGTTATATATTAGTACTAACTATGCGTCGTTATATATTAGTACTAACTATGCGTCGTTATATATTAGTACTAACTATGCGTCGTTATATATTAGTACTAACTATGCGTCGTTATATATTAGTACTAACTATGCGTCGTTATATATTAGTACTAACTATGCGTCGTTATATATTAGTACTAACTATGCGCCGTTATATATTAGTACTAACTATGCGTCGTTATATATTAGTACTAACTATGCGTCGTTATATATTAGTACTAACTATGCGTCGTTATATATTAGTACTAACTATGCGTCGTTATATATTAGTACTAACTATGCGTCGTTATATATTAGTACTAACTATGCGTCGTTATATATTAGTACTAACTATGCGTCGTTATATATTAGTACTAACTATGCGTCGTTATATATTAGTACTAACTATGCGTCGTTATATATTAGTACTAACTATGCGTCGTTATATATTAGTACTAACTATGCGTCGTTATATATTAGTACTAACTATGCGTCGTTATATATTAGTACTAACTATGCGTCGTTATATATTAGTACTAACTATGCGTCGTTATATATTAGTACTAACTATGCGTCGTTATATATTAGTACTAACTATGCGTCGTTATATATTAGTACTAACTATGCGTCGTTATATATTAGTACTAACTATGCGTCGTTATATATTAGTACTAACTATGCGTCGTTATATATTAGTACTAACTATGCGTCGTTATATATTAGTACTAACTATGCGTCGTTATATATTAGTACTAACTATGCGTCGTTATATATTAGTACTAACTATGCGTCGTTATATATTAGTACTAACTATGCGTCGTTATATATTAGTACTAACTATGCGTCGTTATATATTAGTACTAACTATGCGTCGTTATATATTAGTACTAACTATGCGTCGTTATATATTAGTACTAACTATGCGTCGTTATATATTAGTACTAACTATGCGTCGTTATATATTAGTACTAACTATGCGTCGTTATATATTAGTACTAACTATGCGTCGTTATATATTAGTACTAACTATGCGTCGTTATATATTAGTACTAACTATGCGTCGTTATATATTAGTACTAACTATGCGTCGTTATATATTAGTACTAACTATGCGTCGTTATATATTAGTACTAACTATGCGTCGTTATATATTAGTACTAACTATGCGTCGTTATATATTAGTACTAACTATGCGTCGTTATATATTAGTACTAACTATGCGTCGTTATATATTAGTACTAACTATGCGTCGTTATATATTAGTACTAACTATGCGTCGTTATATATTAGTACTAACTATGCGTCGTTATATATTAGTACTAACTATGCGTCGTTATATATTAGTACTAACTATGCGTCGTTATATATTAGTACTAACTATGCGTCGTTATATATTAGTACTAACTATGCGTCGTTATATATTAGTACTAACTATGCGTCGTTATATATTAGTACTAACTATGCGTCGTTATATATTAGTACTAACTATGCGTCGTTATATATTAGTACTAACTATGCGTCGTTATATATTAGTACTAACTATGCGTCGTTATATATTAGTACTAACTATGCGTCGTTATATATTAGTACTAACTATGCGTCGTTATATATTAGTACTAACTATGCGTCGTTATATATTAGTACTAACTATGCGTCGTTATATATTAGTACTAACTATGCGTCGTTATATATTAGTACTAACTATGCGTCGTTATATATTAGTACTAACTATGCGTCGTTATATATTAGTACTAACTATGCGTCGTTATATATTAGTACTAACTATGCGTCGTTATATATTAGTACTAACTATGCGTCGTTATATATTAGTACTAACTATGCGTCGTTATATATTAGTACTAACTATGCGCCGTTATATATTAGTACTAACTATGCGTCGTTATATATTAGTACTAACTATGCGTCGTTATATATTAGTACTAACTATGCGTCGTTATATATTAGTACTAACTATGCGTCGTTATATATTAGTACTAACTATGCGTCGTTATATATTAGTACTAACTATGTGTCGTTATATATTAGTACTAACTATGCGTCGTTATATATTAGTATTAACTATGCGTCGTTATATATTGGTACTAACTATGCGTCGTTATATATGTAGAACTAACTATGCGTCGTTATATATTAGTACTAACTATGCGTCGTTATATATTAGTACTAACTATGCGTCGTTATATATTAGTATTAACTATGCGTCGTTATATATTGGTACTAACTATGCGTCGTTATATATGTAGTACTAACTATGTGTCGTTATATATTAGTACTAACTATGCGTCGTTATATATTAGTACTAACTATGCGTCGTTATATTTTAGTAAATACTATGAACTCTTGGATCCCTTTAGTCACTGTTGGTTAATATTCATCTTTTCTGGCTCTTTGGCATTGTATACTATTTTTTTTTATCTAAACATGTCCTCCTTTCTTAAGTCGGAAAGGGGCATTTTATCAAAATAAAATCTCCAAAATTTAAATAAATTTAAATGCATATCAGAATAGATACGAATTTAACAAAGGTTTTTAAAATTTAGCAATTTCCTCTCATTATAACACGTTTATCATAAACAAACAGATTTATCAAATATTCCACAAAAACGTAAGATGCAACAATGCAAGGAGGCAAACAAGGTAAATCAATCAAGTTTAGAAAGTTAAGAAAAGAAGAAAAAGCATTAAGTTCCACGAACTACCAGGTTTCAAATGGTAGAACTAACAGACATTCGGTACAATCCCGACCAGTCCCATTCCCTTTGTATCAAAAATCATATTGACCATCTTGGATATCAATTTTTTTAATCTTTTTAGTTTTGATGGTCAGCATAATTAAATCTTTTATATTCCACTTTAAATTTATTATTGCCTGTTTTTAACTAATAGAGTACAATTCTTTCAATGTCGTTTACACTTTCTAGATTATTTTAGCTTGATCTATTCTTTAGCAATGACAATTAATGTTTCTTGCTAATCTCTCGTGTTAACCGCCATTGTAACACACAGGAGACTTAATGGAGAAACCAATGTGATAAGGTAGTTTAAATAATACCTGTTTGGGAAATCGAACCCTACTCATGCGACTTGGAAAAGCGGCATGCAAGGACGCAATGAAGAAGCGAATACTATTTATACCTTTCAACTAAGTGAGGATTACAAAGCATGCATTCAATTTCTGGTAATCTCTCTAACAAAACAACAATTTAGATATACGATTGTATATAAATGGAATGGTAACAGTTGTTGACAACTCCCTCCATCAGACCCTCTCTAAAACATAATTGTACGAAAACCCTTTAAATTATTTAACTACACAGGTAATTTTGATATATTGAATTAGATTTTAAAAGCATTTTACTTATCGACATAGGCTATTTTAGACGAGTTTCTGGTCTTGACATTGTTGATCTACGTATAAAGTATTTCGACAAATTATGATATATCACGAAATATCGACATTTAAAAAGATAATGTGTCAAGTAATTTGTAGTTAAGACATATGTCGATTAATTGACATAAATTATAACAACGAGAGGACCATTTACGTTTCCGTACATCTCCTCTGCTATCACGATTTCAATACAAAACTATCATCAAGCGATTCGTACGTAAAGTCTAAGAAAAACGCCCGAAACAATAAGTCGAACTTTCGAGAAAATCAAAGTGGAAAATAATATTGTGCATGTCCTAAATGTAGCACCGTATTAAGCCATACGAGTGAAATATATCTGGTATTACTGAAAACACTGTAAGATATTCTGTTTATTACATGTTTTTATGAAAACTTACCAAGGAATGCGAAGCTACCATCAAGCTGATAATACTTGATCCGAACCGTTTTACCACTAGCATGTCTAGACAACCCAACGCGACAAAATATAGTCCTCACTGCAAATATAGTTATAAAATACAAAAAGTCATAATGAATTTCCTTTAATTACTTAAATTAATAAAGTAGGTACTTAAGTTCATATCTTTAATAAAGTATGCCAAATTACTATCATAATAAAATTATTTGATAAAAGTCCCATCATTGATAAGCGCCGAATCTAAAATGGTGGGAAGTGGCGAACACTGCAGCATTGTTGTGTCACCACTAATCATGATGATGAAATATCAACACCACCGATGTAAGTTACACGTAATCACTAAGATGATATAAAGTTTATTTATTTTACAACAGTTATGAAACAAGTTTTTGCAACTTATACTAATCACTCTGGTTGACCCGGATGTTAGTCCTATTGTGGGAGGAGACCGGAGTAACCAGAGAAAGCCCACGTGGTCGGGCAGGTGATCCTATACCTTTTCACGTCCGATCGGGGAATTGAATCCCGGCCGCCTTGGTGAAAGGCAAGTGCGCCATCCACTGCGCAACCGACCACACTTAACCACTGTCAGAGATGACCTTGGTTCTCTTCTGCCCATTGCTTAGTCAAACTCGAGACTTGGAAACATTGACACCGTGTTCAGTCATTTGATATGAGTTCACTCAAAGCAATCAGTTACAATTGCTGACCTGAATAGTCTGCTGGCTTCCTGAATTAAACGTTATGTCCACGAGGAAGTGTAGGTAACCGAATCTGCTGAATGTGGGGATTATAGTATGTCTTCTTACATCTTCTTAAAATGGTTTGGAAGTAGCATCACGCTGGTGAAGTAATGAATGAACGAAGGACCTTCATATCGGCGTTCTGTCTTCAAAATGTAAACGTATTTTTGGAAAAGCCTTTGATTGATAGCACTTTCCCCCGTAGTAACCAATACATGTAATATTCTTTAGCAAAAGAAAATGTATGCTTGAAAATGTTTTGTGTCTTAGTGCGTTGCAATAACAACTATTAGGAGAGATGTCACCGAGAATAACAACAATAAGACAATAATGAGTTTTGCCAATTCCACATTTATTCGTTTAACAATGAAATAAAATTGTAGATTCTATCATCAGACTCCACACTTTTGGTCGTATGATTTGTAACGTATATCATCAACCTAGACAACGATAACAAGAGAAAGGTCAAATAGCCAGTGTAGACGTAATGACAACCCGACTTTGACAGATATATACATAGGCTTCATTCACTTAGGGTTTCCTCTCAAAGTTTCCTTCAGTGTTAATTTACCCTCAATAATACGTATATAACAGAGGTACGGTAATATGTGTAAACAGCGATGCAAACAACCTTATTTTTGTTATGTTACAAAGATATTTCACTATTCATTTAACCACATGTTGCAATACAACACATTGAACAAGAACGGGATACCAAGTAAACAAAAGAATAACAAACATTCTACCCACGACACAATGAGGTAAATAGGTAATCCCTTTGGACGTTTTATTTAGGGTGTTATGATTCGTAGACATATTGTTTGTTACATGTACAACAAGCATACCTCAAATAGTCAATGTGCACGTAGTGTTGTCCTTGCCAACAATTCGACTGTGTCACGATCAGCTAAGTCTGCACATTGAACAACTCATAACAAAGGCAAACATTTACAGACGTTTTTTAAATAAGGGGAAAAGGAATGATTAAAGAGATCTTACTTAGATATAAAATGTAATAATTCAAATTGACCCGAGATCACGAACAATTATTTAATATTTTTTTGATGATTCTTATCTAACGTCTCAACAGTTCTGACGAGTTCTGACATAATGGGGTTTCTAGTATAACATAAAATCAATTCATTTTCATAATAAAGAATAATCAAATATAGAACACTTGATGACAAGTGCAATATCAAAACCGTGCTTAATTATTAAATTAAATCATTGTATGCTCCCTATTCTGTGTAAAACATTGTATGCTTCCCATTCTGTGTATAAACGATGTGATAAACCAATTTGTTTTCTATTTCAAATTATAGTCTTTCAAAATGTTCCAGTACCTTCACCGGTCCTTAAATTTGATAATTATCTAACTCAATGTTTAAAACCATGGCAACTCATCCAAAACAAAAATGCTTAAAATTACATCGGTCAAGTTAACTGCGGTACTGTAGATCAGCAGCACGTATATGTGTGTATATATATGTGGATGAGTTGTATGTATGGCTGTCTGTTATATGTTTACAACAGTGTAGTACCTGTATGAATGACTGTTATATGTATGGCTGTCAGTTATATGTATAGACCAGTGAATAAACTGTATGTATGGCTGTCAATTAAATGTATACACCAGTGTATTACCTGTATGTATGGCTGACAGTTATATGTATACACCAGTGTGTTACCTGTATGTAGGACTGACAGTTATATGTATACACCAGTGTATTACCTGTATGTATGACTGACAGTTATATGTATACACCAGTGTATTACCTGTATGTATGACTGACAGTTATATGTATACACCAGTGTATTACCTGTATGTATGACTGACAGTTATATGTATACACCAGTGTATTACCTGTATGTATGACTGACAGTTATATGTATACACCAGTGTATTACCTGTATGTATGACTGACAGTTATATGTATACACCAGTGTATTACCTGTATGTATGACTGACAGTTATATGTATACACCAGTGTATTACCTGTATGTATGACTGACAGTTATATGTATACACCAGTGTATTACCTGTATGTATGACTGACAGTTATATGTATACACCAGTGTATTACCTGTATGTATGACTGACAGTTATATGTATACACCAGTGTATTACCTGTATGTATGACTGACAGTTATATGTATACACCAGTGTATTACCTGTATGTATGACTGACAGTTATATGTATACACCAGTGTATTACCTGTATGTATGACTGACAGTTATATGTATACACCAGTGTATTACCTGTATGTATGACTGACAGTTATATGTATACACCAGTGTATTACCTGTATGTATGACTGACAGTTATATGTATACACCAGTGTATTACCTGTATGTATGACTGACAGTTATATGTATACACCAGTGTATTACCTGTATGTATGACTGACAGTTATATGTATACACCAGTGTATTACCTGTATGTATGACTGACAGTTATATGTATACACCAGTGTATTACCTGTATGTATGACTGACAGTTATATGTATACACCAGTGTATTACCTGTATGTATGACTGACAGTTATATGTATACACCAGTGTATTACCTGTATGTATGACTGTCAGTTATATGTATACACCAGTGTATTACCTGTATGTATGACTGTCAGTTATATGTATACACCAGTGTATTACCTGTATGTATGACTGTCAGTTATATGTATACACCAGTGTATTACCTGTATGTATGACTGTCAGTTATATGTATACACCAGTGTATTACCTGTATGTATGACTGTCAGTTATATGTATACACCAGTGTATTACCTGTATGTATGACTGTCAGTTATATGTATACACAAGTGTATTACCTGTATGTATGACTGTCAGTTATATGTATACACAAGTGTATTACATGAATGTATGACTGTCAGTTATATGTATACACCAGTGTATTACCTGTATGTATGACTGACAGCTATATGTATTCACCAGTGTATTACCTGTATGTATGACTGTCCGTTATATGTATACACCATTGTATTACCTTTATGTATGGCTGTCAATTATATGTATTCACCAGTGTATTACCTGTTTGTATGGTTGTCAGTTATACACATTTGATGGTCGGTTTTATAAATACGATACCCTAATTCATATCGGTAGTCGTAATATGTTCGATCCTATGTTACCAGCAGATAGGCTTTGGTCAGAAAGTTAAAATTCATATATCGTTCATCTCTTTGTTTTGGATAAACACATACAGACATACATACTTAATATAAATTATCACTTCACTTAAATTCTTTTCACCATTTAAACATTAAACTCCCCTTTAATCACACCCTCTCGAACACTTTCAGTAATAACATATACTGACAAAACTAAAAGTTCGGCTTTAATTAGGACTCAAGCATTGATCAAATTAAGGAGGATTCGGAGCCTTTATGACGTTATCTACGACATGTTATCCGAAGGACATTGGTTGGTGAGGTTTTTGACGCCCGCGAATAAACAAACGGGCAGCAACAACATGTTTCGTCGTCTGATATGCAGTTGTTACTACACATCCCCAGAGTACGTTCACGTCAATATCAGTAACTGAACGTCTACACATGTCGTGTTCCCAGACCTGACTACTGCTATGGCTGCTGTGTATGTTTGTATCGACACATTCCGGGGTACTTATCACACACAATCCGGGGTACTTATCACACACATTCCGGGTTACTTATCACACACATTCTAAAGAACTTACTCCACGCATTCTAAGGACCATGTCACACATATTCCCGGGAACACGTCACTAACGGTTCTGACTCAACGTTTGCCCTGAATTACATATATTCATTTTTGTGCATTTTAAAGACTAGTTCAAAATTCTGCCATTTGCATTAAAGCACATTCTGAACAATATAATACTAGCCATATTCAAATATCTATGGTATTTCCTATCCAAAAATATTAAAACTGTTCTGTCCTGCCGTCTGTCTACTATTAAAGCGCGACCACCAAGGCTGCTGTGCAGGTTGAACAAAGGACACAGAGGGTCTACTCATAATCAGGGGCAGACAACGCCGAGTAGACCAATCACATCGGAGATAGGGGGAGCCACAGTTGTTCGTATTTGGTACACACCTAGGTCTAGCTTGGCATCTATAGATCCGCCTTGTAAATATATCATTAATGCCATCAATCACAAGTAGTCTTCCTAGGCCCATAGGCACCAGTGGGAGCTGTTCATTTTCCCCGACGATTCGCGGGAAATCTCGCGCTGGATTAATGCCCATACGGCGTTGCCTGTTTCTAAATTCCTCCCATATGCAATCCACGTACGCATGATGTACAAAGAACGCCGGATCATATGATGAGGACTCGATACGACTCATCTGCTCACCAATCCACACGTGGACATTATTGTGAAGAAGCTCCAGGTTACTGTTATCCTGACCGCTCGGATGGGTAATCTGCCACAACCAGCGTCTACGTAACACATTGTTTATATTTGTTGAGGTCATCAGTGTTCTTTCTGACCCGATATTACGTCGTAGTAATCCGTATGGTGTACCCCAATTACGAAATGGTCCGTTTTCTACCACACCATTCCCGTTTCCAAGAAACAGAGGAGACCATGTGATAGAGCGAGTGGCATCAGCCAGGTCCTGGTCGAGTGTGTTGTCCCAATATGGTATTGTGACGTTCGGAACTTTCTCACGGCAGGCGTTTTCCACTCTGGTGATGAAAGGAAAAGTTGACAATACAGTCACATTTGAAGAACAAATTTCAACAAAATATACTCAAACAAGACGTACCAAAATACTCTCAAACAAGACACAAAATACTCTCAAACAAGACAAAAAATCTATCAAACAAGACACAAAATACTCTCAAATAAGACACAAAATACTCTCAAACAAGATACAAAATACTCTCAAACAAGACACAAAATACTCTCAAACAAGACACACAATACTATCAAACAAGACATACCAAAATACTCTCAAACAAGACACAAAATACTCTCAAACAAGACATACCTTATGTAACGACGATAAAGAGCACTTACTACAGTGTTTAAGGAAGAAAGGACTCATTACCTGCCCACCGACAATCTAACATTTAATTTGAACTGATAAGTTTGATATTGAAAGATGTTTCAGCTTTGATTTTATTGTTTTGTGTGATATTTGATGCCGATGACCTAGTATACTTACAACACGATGTATACTCTGTGCCATCCGAGGAAGTTTGGTCCGCCGTGAGCACCATTGGCGGTGTTAAGGTGGTGGAGGGACGCCAACGCGTCGTACTTATTGGGCTGCACCGACTGTAACAAAAGGATATCTTAGTACCAGCCATCAAATACAGACACAAAACTCTTACTCACAAACGAATTTCTCCTTTTAAACATGGCTTCTCACATCGTTTGACAATAGCACACCATTTGATTAAGACATCACCATGAACACCATGACTTTCCATATTTATCTCTATTTCATCCCTCATAATGTATCAGACACCAATATTGCGACTCCACTGAAAGTCGGTTATTGTTCAAAACGGCGTCTAATGTTGAGTTATCTAGTCAACGAACCCAAAACCAAGTCGGTATTAACGGGCAGAAATTAAATAAGGACAATTTATGGTCAAAAATCAAACACCGGTCAGTATGATGGGTTCAGAAAATAACACAATGCGTTGTTAATTGTTAGGAAGTGAGTCAGGTGTTTGTGATCGGTCAGCAACTGATAATATGAACGGTCCGGAACTGAAACAGGTCAAACCGCTAACACAAGAATTTATAAACAGGCAGGAAACCATACCAGTAAGGTACCTATTTAAAGAGTCACCATTTAAGATCCAACATGAGACGTATTATTTAGCTAGTCATTCAAAAGATCAGTGTAATTTAAAAGGAATGTAGGCAAAGCATCAAGTGCGGTGATTAATTACAATCAACGATAATGTGTGGTTATAAACAGCCACAACCTTTCCATACATAAATTCGGGAAACAAATCACAGAGAATTATCAATAGATTAATAAACCCATGTAAAAAAGTAACAAAAAATAAACAAGTGACCGAGGCCGGTCAGTAATTTAAAGCAGCTGGTAATGGTCGATCAAAAATTAGAACAGGTGATCACGATCGGTCAGAAATGAGGACAGGTGATCATGGTCGGTCAAAAATTAGAACAGGTGATCATGGTCGGTCAAAAATTAAAACAGGTGATCATGGTCGGTCAGAAATTAAAACAGGTGATCATGGTCGGTCAGAAATTAAAACAGGTGATGATTGTCGGTCAGAAATTAAAACAGGTGATCATGATCGGTCAGATATTAAAACAGGTGATCATGGTCGGTTAGAAATTAAAACAGGTGATCATGATAGGTCAGAAATTAGAACGGGTGATCATGGTCAGTTAGAAATTGGAACAGGTGATCATGATCGGTCAGAAATTATAACAGGTGATCATGGCCGGTCAGAAATTATAACAGGTGATCATGGTCGATCAGAATTTAGAACGGGTGATCACGATCGGTCAGAAATTGGAACAGGTGATCTTGGTCGGTCAGAAATTAGAACAGGTGATCATGGCCGGTCAGAAATTAGATCAGGTGATCATGGTCGGTCAGAAATTAAAACAGGTTATCATGGCCGGTCAGAAATTAGAACAGGTCATCATGGTCGGTCAGAAATTAAAATAAGTGATTATAAACGTATAGAAGCTAAAACAGCTTATATGAATGAACGGTTAGATATGAAAACAAGTAATCTTTGTTGATCAGAAATTTAAGTGATATAATCAAAACAACCTTTATTATGATAAAGGAATTTTAACAAATTATCATGAATGATCTGGGTTAAAAACGAACTCGGATGAACAATAAGGAATTGAAGCAATTAATATGATGGGACAAGGATTAAATCAGTAATGTAGGAATGGCTAGTGTCATGATCAACCTTAGTCAGTAGGAACGGACAGGCATTAAAATGCAATTCGCATAAGAGCACGTGCCGAAAGGAGGAAGTATAATGCTAAACTACACTGACTCCATTGACACGTACCCTGACTCGGGGCTCGTATCAAAATGACAGCTACATCTCTTAATCACTGCGCTAATGACACGTCCTCATCTCGCGTTTGTCAAATGTTAAACTCGATGTAATAAAACGTTGAATAATAATAAAGATGTTTGTCATGGTTTGGTCTGGACGAAATGTCACTGGTACTTTTTGTATGATTTCGGCACCAGCATTTTTGCCTGCCCTTTACAATGCGTTATAGTATATTAGATAGTGCTGAATAGCTGTATGTTTCCAGTAGTTACTAAACCACTAGCCACGTGGTGTTATGGGGACAGGCCAACATTCGATATCCATTATCAAACCATCTTGACCTCCTTAAATAGATATCGTTATAAACTCTAACCTTGACCTCCTTATATAGATATCGTTATAAACGATAACCTTGACCTCTTTATATAGATATCGTCATAAACACCAACCGTGACCTCCTTATATAGATATCGTTATAAACGATAACTGTGACCTCCTAATATAGAAACACTAACATTGACCTTCTTAAATGGATACTATTATAAACTCCAACTTTGACCTCCTTATATAGAAACATATAGATATCGTTATAAACGATAGCCTTGACCTTCTTATATAGATATCGTTATAAACGATAACTGTGACCTCCTTATATATGAACATTAACCTTGACCTCCTTATATATAAACACTAACATTGACCTCCTTATATATAAACACTAACATTGACCTCCTTATATATAAACACTAACATTGACCTCCTTATATATAAACACTAACATTGACCTCCTTATATATAAACACTAACATTGACCTCCTTATATATAAACACTAACATTGACCTCCTTATATATAAACACTAACATTGACCTCCTTATATATAAACACTAACATTGACCTCCTTATATATAAACACTAACATTGACCTCCTTATATATAAACACTAACATTGACCTCCTTATATATAAACACTAACATTGACCTCCTTATATATAAACACTAACATTGACCTCCTTATATATAAACACTAACATTGACCTCCTTATATATAAACACTAACATTGACCTCCTTATATATAAACACTAACATTGACCTCCTTATATATAAACACTAACATTGACCTCCTTATATATAAACACTAACATTGACCTCCTTATATATAAACACTAACATTGACCTCCTTATATATAAACACTAACATTGACCTCCTTATATATAAACACTAACATTGACCTCCTTATATATAAACACTAACATTGACCTCCTTATATATAAACACTAACATTGACCTCCTTATATATAAACACTAACATTGACCTCCTTATATATAAACACTAACATTGACCTCCTTATATATAAACACTAACATTGACCTCCTTATATATAAACACTAACATTGACCTCCTTATATATAAACACTAACATTGACCTCCTTATATATAAACACTAACATTGACCTCCTTATATATAAACACTAACATTGACCTCCTTATATATAAACACTAACATTGACCTCCTTATATATAAACACTAACATTGACCTCCTTATATATAAACACTAACATTGACCTCCTTATATATAAACACTAACATTGACCTCCTTATATATAAACACTAACATTGACCTCCTTATATATAAACACTAACATTGACCTCCTTATATATAAACACTAACATTGACCTCCTTATATATAAACACTAACATTGACCTCCTTATATATAAACACTAACATTGACCTCCTTATATATAAACACTAACATTGACCTCCTTATATATAAACACTAACATTGACCTCCTTATATATAAACACTAACATTGACCTCCTTATATATAAACACTAACATTGACCTCCTTATATATAAACACTAACATTGACCTCCTTATATATAAACACTAACATTGACCTCCTTATATATAAACACTAACATTGACCTCCTTATATATAAACACTAACATTGACCTCCTTATATATAAACACTAACATTGACCTCCTTATATATAAACACTAACATTGACCTCCTTATATATAAACACTAACATTGACCTCCTTATATATAAACACTAACATTGACCTCCTTATATATAAACACTAACATTGACCTCCTTATATATAAACACTAACATTGACCTCCTTATATATAAACACTAACATTGACCTCCTTATATATAAACACTAACATTGACCTCCTTATATATAAACACTAACATTGACCTCCTTATATATAAACACTAGTCTTGACCTCCTTATATATAAACACTAACATTGACCTCCTTACATATAAACACTAACATTGACCTCCTTATATATAAACACTAACATTGACCTCCTTATAAATAAACACTAAAATTGACCTCCTTATATATAAACACCAACCTTGACCCTATATAGATTCCGTTATACATACTAACCTTGGCCTTTTTATACTAAGTATAGATATTATAAACACTAACCCTGACTGCCTTATTTATATACGATTATAGAATAAACCCTAATAACCCTGCCTTCCTTATAAAGATACCGTTATGATAAAAACCTACACTGTCCTCCTTATAAAGAGACAGTTATGATAAAAACCTACCCTGTCCTCCTTATAAAGAGACTGTTATGATAAAGACCTACCCTGTCCTCCTTATAAAGACACCGTCATGATAAAAACCTACCCTGTCCTCCTTGAGCATGAGCAGGGCTCTGTGGAAATCTCCTCGTTCCTGGTCAGTCAGGAGGCGGTATTCCTTCCGGTAGCGGAGCTGTCCCTCCGGAGGCAGGTAAAACAATGTGTTTATCCACCTGACAAACTCCGGATTGAGGGCGAGAGAACGGGCACGTGTAGACGTCTGGAAATGGCACAGAGGAAATACGGCCAACAACAGGAACAGGACATGGTATAGGGAAGGCATTGTCTGTAATACAAAACGGGTAGGGTTTAGATAGTGTGTACAGACGTAAAGAAACGATTAATGGGGAAGTGCTTAGGTATCAGTAGGATAACGAGGGTACACATTTTATACTGCAATGGAAAAATATATTTCTTATTGTCATTAAAATAAGGTAGGTAAATTATTTTGATCATTAACGAAAATAAAGTAAGGTTTCACATCGCCGTTAACGAAAAGGGAAGAAAGACTATTATCATTGATGTAAATGGTAAAAAAGTAACGTATTGTAAAAGGTAGATAAGAAGATACCTTTGCCACTGCTCTTTATGGTACGTATATAAAGCTAATAGCAATCAATTTGAAGCGGTCAAATGGTAATATTACAGGTTTTTTCCCAGATATAAACAATATCTTTACCATAACTTAAAGCGCCGACACAAGTTGATTTTGGACCCGGGCGTAGATATTGATATTGATATTGAAGTGACAGATGTGTACAAATATTGGAATGAGTTATCAGTGCAACCATAGTGCACGTGAATATCTTATCATTGACACCCAGAGATACACTGTACCATGGAATACCGATCAGTGACACCCAGAGATACACTGTACCATGGAATACCGATCAGTGACACCCAGAGATACACTGTACCATG